>NC_056726.1:95366884-95421884 GCF_019279795.1 Protopterus annectens | reverse complement strand
TTCTCACTCCAGGGTCGCACTACAGTGTGGAACTGGGCATATACCTGCCAGTGATGTTTTTCAGTCAAATGCGTTTTCGGTCATATGGGCTTTCGGTTAAATGAACTTTCAGTCATTTGGTCTCAGTCAAATGGGCTTCGGTCAAATGAACTTTTGGTCATATATAGTGAACCCATAAAAAAAAAAAAAAAAATATATATATATATATATATATATATATATATATATATATATCTTTAGGTCTACTTTAAATTAACAAAATGCCACGTACTCAAATTTCATATAACCATGACGAAAACACTGAAGTGGCATTTTAACAAACACTTATATTACTGCTAGTTTAACTAGGGAAAGGAGGCAGTTAGCCAACAAGAACAAAAAAAAAATATACCGAAGCATTTCAAACCCACACACCCCCTAACTAAATGTACCAACTCCGAGATTGCACTATAGTGGGGAAATGGGCAAACTCCCAAATGTTGGCCAACTGCATCCTTTCCCTAGTTAAACTATAAGTAAAGTAAGTGCTCATTAAAATGCCACTTTGTTGTTTTCGTCTTGGTTGTATGAAATTCGGGTAAATGGCATTTTGTTAATTTGAAGTAGACCCATATATATATATATATATATATATATATATATAAATATATATATATATATATATATATAAATAGCAGGGGAATGGTGGGTATATGGGGGCTTGTCGTTTGTATGCTGGAAAAAATTGATGTGAAGTTGTTCAATTTCACCATTCATTCTTACAAATGGGTTCGGAGCCGATCCCTCAGCTCCGAGTAGGCCGCTTTCACAAGCTCAAGGTTTTCGAGTAGCTTGAGGCCAAGTCCCTATCCCATGATGCTCTCTGCCTCACCTCAGATCTAGTTTGCCGCTGCAACAGATCAGAGGTCGAGAGTGGAGCTCGGGCCAGTATTTACATCTTTTCTTGATTTAATCAGTATGCTTTTATTAGAATATTACAGGAAGTGTGTGTTTTTGCTAGTTTTATCATAGGATAGTACTTAGTCAGATTTTTGGTTTATTTTTTTCAGAAAAAAATTGTTTATAGAATGGCTGCTGTTAGGCCTTTCATTGGCCGTGTTTTAGTTAGTCCCTAATCCGTTACCTTTTAAAGTGTTTGTTGTTTTTAACATTTAACTGTTTTACTGTTAACTTTCTTAGTGTGCAGTGCTAGCCTAGCCTGTGTGTGTGTTTTGTCTAGGCAGTTTATATATATATATATATATATATATATATATATATATATATATATATATATATATAGATAGATATTTGCATCAACTATTGACATTATGGCTGATCAAAAGGAGAAAGAGAGACAGAAGTCAGGGTTTAAGAAATGCCCTAAATGCGGACAAAAAATGTCCATTACTGATTTACATGTGATTTGTGTGTATTGCTTGGTGCAGTCTATCTGTTGCTCGTTCAGCAGCAGGGTCTTGTTAGAACGTAGGAGAAAGTTAGTGGATAGAGATTTGTTGAAACCTGATTTTCAGTACTCTCTTGACAAGGCTGACTAGATTTCTAAATCTTCGAAGGGATCTAAGTCTTTGAAAGCTTCTTCAGAGCCAAAGTCATCTGCTCAGAAACTAGCTGAGAAGGTACGGTCATTGGTTCCACAGCCTTCAGAATCGAGCACCGAGCAAGATTTTCGGAGTCAGTCCCTGGTATTAGAGCTGGTCTCCGAAGTTTTGAAGTCACCAATTTTACAATCGGTGGCTTCGTCCATCCCTTCCACTTGTTCTTCTAGGAGCCTTTCCAATTTGGATGTGGACGAGTGGTGCAGAGGCTCCTCCAGAACCCGGCATTAGCCAGATTGTTGTCAGCTCTGGCCCAACCAGTTTCGGAGCCAAAGACATCTTTGCCTACTGTGTCTGCCCCTCCTCCAAGCCGAGCTGGGCCTTCAGAGCCGGAGGAGGTAGAACTGATGATTGTGGAAACCTCTGAGCTGAGGCTGTTCCAGTGCCATTGGCTTCATCGACTCAGACTACTTCAGTGCCTATCGAGGAGTCTGGGAGCTGACAATCTCCAGTCAGCTCCGGGGGAGAGAGTCGAACCGATGGGTCGGTTCCAACCCTTCCGCTCGGAGCTTTGGCACAGATGAGCTCAGTACCTTCCTGTGGTTCGGAGCCTACTGTTTTGCTGCCGGGAAAGTTACCATCTTCTTTGGAATTGGCTGCTTCCTCGCATCAGAGCAGAGGGGCTTTCGATGCCATGAGGAGAGTCATGTCTCCGAAGACACCCACTTCATCAGGGCCTACTTCCTCATCCCCAAAATTGCCGCGTTCCACCTCTGCATCACAGATCCCCTTAAATCATAGAGACCCAGAGCCTCAGGTAGCCCCATTGGTTGACCCATATTCTACCGGGACCTCACCAGAAGCTCCCTCTGATGAGGTTCTCAGGAAGAAGCTTTGCAAGAGGAGGCATTTAGACTCCCCTCAGGAGTCTGTCACATCAGACACTGACTTAGAGGAGTCAGAATGGTCCCCACAGCCCCCCCTCAGATGATATCTCTTTCGCTGATATCCTTGAGATCCTAAGACAGAGGGGTGGCTGGCAGTCCGTTAACCCTATTGATGATGAGTCGGTGCTTCTGAAGGCCTTTGGGTCTCAACCCTACACCTCTTGCATGACTCCACCCTTCGATGAATTAATGGAATTAGTTGTTCAAAGGGTGTGGGAGTCTCCTGATACTGTGGAACCTGTCCCTCGGAGGCCCAACAAGTTTATTACCTCTCCGCAGGACAAAATGTTTCTTACAAAAGGAGTGCCGGTCGATGCCATGATGGTGGCAGCAGCCACCAAGAAAGAGATGTCTGAAACCTCTTCTACTGTCCATTCACCTAATAGAGATACCAGGATTATGGACAGGTATGGAAAACGCATTTTTAGTTCAACGACTTTTGCAATGCGATCGCTCTACTATTTGACACACTTTACCAGACTTCAGAGAGATCTCCTTAAAGAGCTTGGAGATACTCTACAGAGTACTGCAGCTGTGGGTGTTCGTGATAAGGTGACATCCCAGCTTAATATCCTTAACTCTATAGTTAACTCGTCCATGCGTCTCCTTTCATATGCAGCTGATGGTACGAGCCAGCCAGCGTGTTCAGGAATAGCTCTTCACAGACATTCCTGGATGCGCTTATGCTCCTTTGCGGAAGCCTTCAAGTCTTCCTTTATTAATACCCCATTTGATGGCTCGTCCCTATTTCAGGTGTAAAGTCAAGGAGACCCTCACTAGATGTGAACAAGACGGAAAGACTATCTGCCATAGGAGTCCGTTTTTCCACCCCTACTAGACCTTACCTCAGAGAGCAAAAGGGAGGAAAAATGTGGATGTTATGTGATCCTATCTCGCCTACATTCAATACTGATGGGCTCGGAGCCGATCCCTCGGCTCCGACTCGGCACGCTATACTATAGAGCGAGGCCTCTTATTGGCTGAGCTATTTCTTATCCCAGGATGCACCACCACTAATCCCCCAGATCTTGTTTGCCGCTTACAAGCTAGGACGTGGTCTCAAACTTGGCTCGGCTAAGTACTGTTTTATTCAGACTTTTCCTGTCAGGAAATTTGATTATTTGAACCCAAAAGCTGTTTTAACAGCTATTGTTGTGGTACGAGGGTGTTTAAAGTAAATCTGTTGAAAAAATTGTGTTTTTTCGTTAAGGGAAGGTTTCCCGTTTAAGTTAGAGGGGCCTTCCCCTATTTCTATTACTATCTAGCGTTTTTTGTGTCAAGTACCTGCTTAAGTTAGAGGGTCTTGACCCTCTTTTTCTGTGTTTGTGCTACTGTTGGTGAATTGTTTTTTGTCAAAAAAAAACAAAAACTTACTTAGTTTTCTGTATTAATCTTGTTTCTTAGGGTTTGTCAGCATGTCTAAAGAGCATAGACCCTCTGGGTTTAAAAAGTGCGTGAGGTGTGGTTATAAAATGTCCATAACGGATGACCACTCCTCGTGCGTTCATTGTTTAGGCGCCAAGCACCTACAAGAGTCCTGTAGCATGTGTCACGCCTTTTCATCGAGAGTCCTCCAGGAGAGGAAGAATAAATTAATTTTAAAAGGTTTGATTAAGCCATCCTTCGAGGAGGCTTTATCTTCCTCTTCCTCTCCTACGAAAAAGAAAAAAGCGTCGGCTCCGACCAGTCTGTCGGAACTGACTGCCAAAAAAACCTAGGCAGGCTTCTCCATCGGCTCCACAGACTTCGGAGCCGAGAGCGGAATGGTCTGCCTCGATGCCTCCAGTCTCGACCCCTCTGGTTTCGGAGCCGAGGACTGGGGCATCGAGAGGCGGGTCACCTTCATCGGCTCCACTGATTTTGGAGCCGATGAGGGTTGCCGGCTCAGACACTTCCCCTTCGGCGACGAAGTCCTCATCGGCACCGAGGGAAATTGTTTTGAGATCTCCCTCGGAACCGATAGTAATCAAATCCATTTGGAGCTGGTCCCCTAGTCCTATGGAGCCGATGGAGAAATCAGTTCGGACCCGATTGGTGTCATCTAGATCCTCCAAGATGTCTGATTCGGCCATTGACAGGGTGCTCCTAAGACTTTTCCAGTCTCCGGTGTTTCAAAAGTTAGTTTCGGCTCCAGCCCATTCGGCTTCAGAGCCGATGGTCCACCCTGCTACTATGGTTCCTCCTCCAACAGCCTCGGCACCGTTGGAGCCGGTGCTGGTGGAACCGAGGGAGGTTTTCGGGTCGGGCCCGACCCTTACTCCAACTCCGGCTCTTGAGTCGGAGTTCGGTATGCGGACTTCTTCTGTCTGCCCTGGGGGGGACGCTTCGAGACTGATGTTTTCGGTCCCAAGCCTTCCTCTCGGTGCGTCGGCTGCGGGAGCGCCGTCTACCGTTGTGGCCACGGAGGTGGGACCTTCCCAGGATTCTGGTGGTCCCGCCTTCAGGGCTATGAGGAGTGCGTTAGCCAAATCATCTTTGGCTACCTCCACGGTCTCCCCAGCTCCTTCTCTGCATACCGAGACTGGGTCTTTGGCAGTCCCCCTGTCCTTAGACAGCGGAGCCCCGGGGCCTGAGGTTACCCCCACTGGGGTTTCCCCCCCTCCTGGAGGTCCCTCTGAAGCTTCTTCGGAGGAACCCCCCAGGAAAAGATCGTGCAAGAGGAAGCACGTTGACTCCTGATGAGTCTCTTACATCAGACACTGATCTCGATGATGCAGAGGGGTCCCCTAAGTCATCCTCAGATGATGTCTCCTTTGCAGACATCCTGGAAGCCCTTAAACAATGAGGCGGCTGGCAATCCAAACCCCCTTCTGCTGATGAGTCGGTGTTCCTTAAGGCCTTCGGGGCTCAGCCCTCCGCCTCCTGGGTGTCTCCGCCCTTCGACGAGCTCTTGGACTTGATCTGTCGAAGGGCATGGGAACACCCAGACTCTGTGGAACCGGTGCCTGCTCGTCCTAATAAGTTCCTGTCAGCACCCCCGGAAAAAGAGTTTCTGACGAAAGGTGTGGCTGTAGATGCTTTGGTGTTGGCATCTGCTACCCAGCAAGATGTAGCAGAGGCTTCGACGTTCATCCATCCTCCTAATAAGGAGTCTAGGAGCATGGATCGGTACGGTAAGCGCACCCTAAGTTCAGCGGCCTTTACATTAAGGTCCTTGAACTATCTCACGCACTTTACCAGATTTCAGAGGGATCTGATTAAAGAACTTTCCGATACCCTCTTGGGTAACCTGCCTGAGGAGCTGGCCCAGACGGTTGGCTCTCAGCTGGCTATGCTGTCGTCCATTTCAAACTCGTCCATGAGGCTCATTTCTTATGCGGCCGAAGGGGCGAGTAGAGTGGTGGGTACAGGCATTGCTCTACGGAGACAAGCCTGGCTCCGCCTGTGTCATTTTGCGGAGGCCTTTAAGTCTTCCTTTGCCGATGCCCCCTTTGATGGGTCCTCCTTGTTTGGACCCAAGGTAAAGGACACACTGACCCACTGCGAGCAAGAAGGTAAGACTTTGACTGCCGTAGGGGCACGATTTTCCACTCCCTTTCGGCCTTACCCCAAGGCTAAAAGAGGAGGGAAAATGTGGTTCCATAGATCTCAGAAGTCTTACCCCTCACAGCAGGACAATCCCCCTTCCAGAGGCAGGGGAGGGGAAAATTCTTCTGGAAGACGCCGTCCCAGAGGCGGCAGAGGCCCTCGCAACACTGGAGACCGCGAGTCCTTTCGTGGCTCTTCAGCCTTTCACAGTCCCTGAGGGATTGCCCGACTGTGCAGCTCCGGAGCCAGTCGGGGTCGTTCGAGGCACCTAAAAGCCTGGGAAGGTATCACTCAGGACCAATGGGTGCTTCGAATTATCGCCGGAGGTTACGCCATCCCTTTCTCTCACTCTCCACCTCAGTCCAAATAAATCCCGGACCCACCACCCAGGCAACGGAAACTGCAGCCTCAGAAGTTTCAAAGCTGCTACAAAGGAGTCATCCAACCGGTCCCCGCAGACCAGATCGGATTAGGGACTTACTCAAGATTCTTTTTGGTGCCAAAAAAGACCGGGGACTTGAGGCCCATTTTGGATCTCAGCATTCTAAACCGTTCAGTCAAAAAGTCCAAGTTCTGAATGGTCACCCTACAAACCATTCTCCCATTGCTGGAGAAAGGTGTTTGGATGTGCTCCATAGATCTCAAGGACGCTTATTACCATATCATGGTACATCAAGCGTCCAGGAGACATCTGCGCTTCAGCCTAGGAGGCAGTCATTTTCAGTTCCGCGCGCTGCCCTTTGGTCTCACCACAGCCCCCAGGGTGTTCACCAAATGTTTGGCGGTAGTGACTGCTCACCTGAGAAGTCTAGGATTCCAGGTGTTTCCGTATCTAGATGACTGGCTCTTAACTGCCACCTGAAAGCATCTACTATTGCGGAGCCTACAAGCCACGATATCACTGGGCAATTCCCTTGGAATCACCTTCAATTGGCCAAAGTCTGTGTTGCTGCTATCTCAACGCATAAGATTCATCGGAGTAGAGATAGACTCAAACCGAATGCGGGTCTATCTACCTACAGACAGGATACAAACCATACAGGCTCAAGTTCGAGCCTTACTTCCCAGATCCAAAGCCCCAGCCAGAATGGTACTGCAGCTATTGGGATCCATGTCCGCCACGGTTCTTCTAGTTCCCCTAGCAAGATTGCACATGAGAATTCTCCAGTGGCTTCTTTCAGCTCCCTCTCAGTCATCTCATATGGATCACGGAAACCTGCAAATGGGACCTTCGCTGGTGCCCTCCAATCTGGATCAGGGACGACCCTTTGTTCCACCTCCTCCTGTGGCCACTTTGACCACGGACACCTCCCAGATGGGGTGGGGGGGGCATTCCCTGGGCAGGTCAGTCCAAGGCAAATGGCACCCAGAGGAGACCCTACTTCATATCAACATCCTAGAAATGAGGGCGGTGCTTCTGTCCCTTCAAGCCCTTCACGATTACCTCCCTCAGGGCGTAATTGCCGTTCACTCCGACAACATGTCAGTGGTCTGGTACCTGAACAAACAGGGAGGGACCAGATCCTATCCCCTTTGCAGAGAGGCCATGAGAGTTTGGGAATGTGCAGTGTCGACCAAACGCTTTCTAGTGGCTACTCATATCCCGGGCAAGTCCAATGTGATAGCCGACAGACTGAGCAGAACTATCCTCTCTCCACACGAATGGTCTCTGAACATTACAGTTGCAAATCAGATTTTCAGCAAATGGGGAGTTCCGTGTTGCGACCTCTTCACGACTCCACTGAATGCGAAGTGCAAAAAGTTCTTCTCCCTCACCCCGGCTCCGGGGAAGAGCCCTATGGACGCACTAGCCCGTCCGTGGCCCACCGGCTTGCTTTATGCCTTTCCCCCAGTTCCTCTCCTTCCCAGGGTGATCCAAAAGGCATCTCTCTTGAGGAGCAAAATGATCTTAGTTGCTCCTTACTGGCCTCGTCAAGTATGGTTCCCCTATCTTCGGAAATATGCTCTGGAAGTTCCATGGTTCCTGGATCAAATCCCAGACCTATTGGTTCATCAGTCGGGACTATTCCACCAGTCCCTACACACCTTAAAATTGACGGCTTGGCTCCTCCTCTTCCAACTATAGTCAGGAGTCATACCTTGGATCCAGAAGTTGTACACATTTTATCTTCGGCCCACAAGTCTGCTACAAAGAAATTGTATTCTAGCAAATGGAAAAGATTTGCTATTTGGGCTCAACTCCGGGGTCTGGACCCCATCACCATTCCTGTATCAGAAGTACTGAAATTTCTAACTTCTCTTTTCAATCAAGGCTCTTCAGTCTCTACCATCAAGGTTCAATTGGCAGCTATTTCCAATTTTCACGAATCTATAAACCCACCTTTAATGAGCAACAGATTGTGTAAGACCTTCTTGAAAGGTGCTGCGCTTTTAAGACCTCCGATTTCTCATCCTGCTCCTCCATGGGATCTCGATGTGGTGTTACGCACCTTAACTTCCTCCCCCTTCGAACCGGCAGCGACATGTGATTTAAAATTTCTATCGTGGAAAACTGCCTTTCTGGTGGTGATTACTTCTGCCAGAAGGGTTTCAGAGCTTCAAGCTTTGTCTGTAAAACCTCTGTACTTGGTTTTTCACAAAGGCAGAGTATCTCTCAGGCCAAATCCATCCTTTGTCCCTAAAGTTTGTTCCAGTTTCTGCCTACAACAGTCATTAGAACTTCCAGTCTTCTTTCCGAAGTATTCTAACAAAGCGGAATTCATATTCCACACATTAGATGTACACAGGCAGTTGCGTTTTTATTTAGATAGGACCAAACAAACAAGGAAAACAGATCAGTTGTTTGTATCCTTTGCGGACAATAAATTGGGCAAAGCCGTCACAATGGTCACTATTGCCAAATGGATCAGGGACTGTATTACTCAAGCTTATTCTTATTCTAATAAAGAGCTTACCACCTCTGTCAAAGCTCATTCTACAAGAGCTATGGCTACTTCGATAGCATTTCATTCTAAGCTTGCCATTAGTGACATTTGTGCTGCGGCTACATGGTCTTCCCCGCACACTTTCATTTCCCACTACAAATTGGATGTGGCATCTAGAGGACGAGCTTCATTTGGTTCCACAGTGCTCAGGAGTGTTTTCCAATGAGCCACCCAGGATTTAGGTGCTAGGGACGCTGTCCCATCAGTATTGAATGTAGGCGAGATAGGATCACATAACATCTTTTAGTTATGTACTTACCATAACTTTAGATGTTTGGGATCCATCTCGCACATTCTAATAACCCACCCTCCTTCCCCTACCTTGGAGATCAGAGGATATCAGAAGGTCCGAATCCTGTTGTTTCATCTTGAAACATCTGACAATGTTATATAAACAAGTTGTGCATGTGTGCATGAATGCAGACAAACAAGATCTGGGGGATTAGTGGTGGTGCATCCTGGGATAAGAAATAGCTCAGCCAATAAGAGGCCTCGCTCTATAGCATAGCGTGCTGAGTCGGAGCCGAGGGATCGGCTCTGAGCCCATCAGTATTGAATGTAGGCGAGATGGATCCCAAACATCTAAAGTTATGGTAAGTACATAACTAAAAGTTCCGCAAGTCCCAAGGAGCCTTTCAGAACACATGCAGTGAACCCCACTCCAGGGGCAGAGGAGGGGGCAATAATGGAAGACGCCACCCAGGTGGCAGAGGGGGTCCGCAAAACCAGGGTGACAGGGATCAGTTCTTTGGGAAGCCCTACCAGCGCTCCTGAAAGGAGGCCCGCCTGCCCTACTCTGGAGGCAGTTGGGGGTCACTTGTCTTTGTATCCAGACGCCTGGCTAAAAATTACAAAAAACTCTTGGGTACAAAGCATTATATCCAGAGGATATTTCATTCCTTTCACAGAACCCCCCTCCGTACAAAGGAAAATCCCAGACATTCCACCCAGTCTAAGGGATCAAGCAACCATAGAAATTCAAAGGTTGCTAGAAAAAAAGAGTCATCCAACCAGTCCCGGCAGACCAGACAGGATCCGGAACCTACTCAAGATTCTTTTTAGTTCCAAAGAAAACAGGGGACTGGAGGCCCATCTTGGACCTCAGTAAACTCAACACTTTTATAAAGAAAGAGAAGTTCTGGATGGTCACGCTTCAGTTGATTCTTCTGTTTTTAGGAACTGATCTCAAGGATGCGTACTATCATATTAAAATGGCCAGACCATCCAGAGATCACCTGCATTTCTGGCTGGGAGCTAGTCATTATCAGTTCCGAGCACTGCCCTTTGGTCTCACAACAGCCCCCAGAGTGTTTACCAAATGCATGCAGTGGTTACGGCTCATCTGAGGCTTCTAGGATTCCAAGTGTTTCCGTATCTGGATGACTGGCTCCTCACCACCACCACCAGGCATCAAGTAGTTCAGTCCAGGGACCTCACTCTACAACTGTGTTCCCAGTTAGGAATTACTATAAATTTCGATGAATCTGCGTTGTCAGCAGCGTATTTCCTTTATCAGAGCAGATTTAGACACCACCACTGCCATGGTAAAACTGCCTTTAGAAAGAATAGTCACACTTCGACAACAGGCTTCAGACATTCTGACACAAAAGAAAGTACCAGCCTCTCAAGTTTTAAAACTGCTAGGTACTGTGGCAGCAACTCTCATAGCAGTTCCTTTAGGGTGCATGCACATGAGAATATTTCAGTGGTTACTTTTCACCCAATGGTCTTACCAACAACTTCCGATGTCATTCTTGATAGTCATTACAGATTCATGCAAAAAGGATCTACAATGGTGGTTGACCAGCCATCATGTAACAGTAGGTCGTCCATTTGTTCTTCCCCCACCATCAGCCACGGTGACCATGGATGCTTCTCTGATATGGTGGGGGGGACTTTTTCAGGGAAGAACAGCCCAAGGCACCTGGTCAGAGATAGAGTCACAATTGCACATCAATGTTCTGGAGATGAGAGCAGTACTTTTGGCGTTGCAGTACTTCCAAGACTCTCTTCCTCTGGGAACGATTGTGATTCAGATTGGCAACATGTCAGTAGTCTGGTATATCAACAAACTAGCGGGAACCAAGTCTTATCCTCTATGCCGAGAGGCCCTACGAGTCTGGCAGTGGGCTGTATCCACTGGACGCTTTCAGATAACGAAGCACATCCCGGGGAAATCCAACGTGATTGTGGACAAACTAAGCAGAGCTATTCTGATGCCGCACGAGTGGTCCCTCAAAAACAAGGTAGTGGAAAAGATTTTCCACAGATGGGACAAGCCTTGCTGTGACCTGTTTGCATCCCCCATAAATGCCAAATGCAGAAGCTACTTTGCCCTGAATCCCCCACCAGGGGAAAACCCAAGGGACTCTCTCATCCACGATTGGCCCCTGGGACTTCTATATGCATTACCACCCATTCCCCTGATTCCAAAATTTCTGCAGAAAGCCAAAGCATTGGGAAGGACTGTAATTCTGATAGCCCCTTATTGGCGTTGACAGATTTGGCTCCCTTTCCTTCGGCTCTACCAGCTAGAGGAACCTTCAATTCTGGACCCAATTCCAGACCTGCTCATACATTCGTCAGGGGCTCTTCATCCCTCACTTCACTCCCTCAAATTCACAGCTTGGCTGCTCCAATTTCCAACATAGCCAGGTCCCACAACCTTTCCTCGGAAGTGCAACATATCCTTGTATCATCCCACAAGGCCTCAACCAGAAAGTTATATGTCAGCAAGTGGAAGAGGTTCACTTTGTGGGCTTCTCAAAATAATATTGACCCATATATTGCCCCAGTTGCTAGCATATTAGATGTTTTGACTAAACTTTTTAATGAAGGTGCTGCGGCAGCTACCATGCGTGTACAATTGGCTGCAATTTCAAATTTTCTCTTCGGATCGGAAGGCTCAAATCTTATGTCTCACAGGTTATGTTGAGCTTTCTTAAAAAGAACCATACATCTTAGACCACCAGTTAGACAACCTTTCACTCCCTGGAACCTAAAATCTGATATTGTTAATCCTCATTCATTCCTTACGTGTGGGTATCGGTTCTGACTACGGAACCGAGCCGGCCATCTTCCAAGCTCGCGTCAGCCACAAACTCTCAGTTAAAACTCTTATCCAGAATTCCCCTCTCCCTGTTACCTCAGATTTAGTTTGACGTGTCGCCATTCGGTCATGTCAAGCTACTTCTCTTGAGTTAAGTACAATATCTGTTGTCATTCTAGTCTAAAATAACTTCTTCTCTCAGAAAAGTTTCTAAATTGTTTTCTCTTACCTTATCGTATTTAGTGACTATCTCTTCTTAAACAATTTTCAGTCTTTTTACAGCGAGGTATTTCTTGTATACCATCGTTGGTAGACCCCTTTTCTTCTTGTACCATTGCTAGTATTTTCTCTGATTTCATTCTTTTCTATCATGGATAAAAAAGGTAGTCCAGGAATTAAGAGATGTTCAGATTGTGGACATAAATTACCTACTTCAGATGCACATTATCTGTGTGTCTGTTGTTTGGGTGTGCCTCATTTATCAGTTGATCTGCCCTGTTGAATTTGTAAGAACTTCTCTTAACAGGATGTTGATCGAGAGGAAAAATAAATTGTTGCTGAAGTGGCTACTCAAATCTCCTTTTTCAGAGGCTATTTCTGGGTCAGAGGCTTCAACCCCTCCATGATCCCATAAGAAAAAGACTGATGATCTTTCAAAGGCCAAATCTCTTCCTTCGTCCCTGGCTGGGGACTCCCATCAACCGAGACCCAAGAAAGCTAAGCTTTCTACTTTGGATCTGACTCTTTTGGCTCCAGCACTTTCGGTGCCTACACCTTCGGCACCGAGGCCATTGGCACCATCTGTGAATTCGGCACCTAGTGTGCCCTTTACCGTATCTGTACCGAGGGGCTCCTCGGTCCAGACCTCTCTACTGTCACCGACTATTCTGTCGGCACAGACTGTAACAACATTGGCTCTGATACTTTACCCGGAACCGACAACTCACTTACTGACACCATTTTTTTTGGTCCCAGCATAGGCACTGACAACCACTTCGGCACTGACCTTACTGTCGGTGCAGACCATGACTTTGGCACTGATGATTTCCTCGGTGCAGACACCTGTAGTACAGTCTCTTACGGTACCATTATTTTCAGTGCAGACTGTTGATGTGAGCAGCGAGCGTGTCCCATCTGTGGATAGACTTGACTCCCCCTCAGCCATATCCGTGAAATCCACTAGAAGCCTCTCTGAACATGACGTGTTGCGTCTTGTGGATCAAGTGCTTCTGGCCAGAGGTATCCCACCCCCCAGGACCTATCCTTCCTTGGGAGGTGATCACCCTTTGCCAAAGACCCCTACTTATTCTCCTGCTTCATTGCCTTTGAAGCCCCTTGATATAGCACAGTCTTCCCCCTCTACTGTTTCCTTTATGGACCTCACTAAGGAACCACAGTTGCCTTCATGGCAGGAGAGTTTTGCTACAACCCAGGATGTTAGCTGTAGTGTACGTAATTTGGCATTTCGCAGCCATCTAGGGACTCCGAGTCGGCAGGCTGAGCCACGTAGGGGAGGGGTGACCCCTGTCCATGACACTCACCCCTCTTCAGGTGGAACGGCCTTCCAACTAATGGAGAAGGCTTTGGCGTCTGCTGCCGATACTGTGCTGTCAATCTCCCTGCCCTTCTCTGGACCACTATGTACACAAGTCGCTCCTAGTGGACACCGGGCACAAGGGCCTCAGGATGTACTCCCACAGGAAACCTCTTTTGTGTTGTCCTCCCCAGCTTCTCCCTCTGAGGAAGGTCATCTCAAAAGCATGTCCAAGAGGAAGCACATGGACTCCACAGAGGAGTCCCTCACTGAAGACACAGACTTTGATGATGGGGAAGGGTCCCCTCACTCACCCTCTGAGGTATCCTTTGGTGATATCCTCGAAATCCTTAAACAGAGAGGTGACTGGCAGCCCTCTAACCTGACCTCTGAAGAGTCTGTGTTCCTGCAGGCTTTTCCTGCCTGGCCCCCTACCTGGGTTACTCCACCTGCTGACAAACTGGTCCGGCTCATCGTGCAGCATGCGTGGAAGGCTCCTGACACCATTGAGTCCATTCTCCGGAGGCCAGTTCAAATTTTGTCCCCTCCTGCTACTGACCCCCATTGGCCCAAAGGTCTTCCTGTAGATGCTCTGGTGTTGGCGGCCGCAATCAAGAAAGACCTGGTGTAAGAAGAAAGCCAGACTGCCCATCAACCCAACAAAGAGTCACAGGCTCTGGACAGAATAGGGAAGAGTACTTTTGCATCAGCAACCTTTGCAATCAGGTCCCTGAATTATATGGCACACTTCACCAGGCTTCAAAGGGATTTAGTATCTGAGCTGTCTGAAACTTTGGCTGGTGCTGTGACTGATGAGGTCCATGACAAAGTGGCCTCCCAGCTGGCTACCATTGAATCGATATCAAACTCCTCCATGTGCCTGATATCTCACACATCAGATGGAGCAACTAGAGCAGCGAGTTCAGGCGTTGTTTTGAGATGGCACGGCTGGATGTGCTTATCTAATTTCGCGGAACCCTTCAAGGCTTCCTTTCTCAATGTTCCCATTGAAGTCTCTTCATTGTTTGGACCCAAAGTTAAAAGCACACTGGCCAGATGTGAACAGGACGGTAAGACCCTTTCTGCCATAGGTGTCCGTTATTCTTCCCCTCAACGTGCTTTCTCCAGAAATCAAAAGAGTGAGAAGATATGGTACAAAAAGTCTCAGGGTCCTTTCCGTGACACACAGGCCGAGTTCTCCCCTAGAGGCAGAGGGGGAAACTCACAGGGAAGATGCCCCTTTCAGGGCAGAGGGGGTCTGCGTAACCAGGGATCCAGGGACTATTTTCCTGGATAATCCTATCAGCGCTCCTGAAGAGCGGCCCAACTCCTTTCCTCCGGAGGTGGTTGGGGGTCATTTCTCCTTGTACTCTTCTGCCTGGCTAACGATCACCACCGACTCTTCGGTACAAAGGATAATAACCAGAGGTTACCATATCCCCTTCGATCTTTGTCCTGCCCCCCCAACAAACTTACCCGACATTCCACCCAGTCAAAGGGAAGAAGCAGCACTAGAGATAGCAAAGCTGCTAAGAAAAAGAGTCATCCAAATAGTCCCTCCAGACCAGATAGGATCCGGATTCTACTCAAGACTATTTTTGGTGCCAAAGAAAACCGGAGACTGTAGACCAATTTTGGATCTCAGTGTATTGAACAAGTTTGTAAGAGTACAAAAATTCCGGATGGTCACAATACAGTTTATCCTCCCGCTTTTGGAAAAAGATGATTGGATGTGCTCAATAGATCTTCAAGATGCGTACTACCACATAAAAGTGGACAGGCCATCAAGAAGATTTCTGTGCTTCCATGCGGAAGCCTGTCACTACCAGTTCAGAATACTGCCCTTCAGACTCTCTACAGCCCCCAGAGTGTTCACAAAGTGCATGGCAGTCATCACAGCTCACTTGCGACTACAAGGATTCCAGGTGTTTCCATACCTGGATGACTGGCTCATCTCTGCCCCCACCAGACATCTATTGGAAGAAGCCCTGGCATACTCTCTCCTCATTTTAGAAAGGCTAGGCATAACCATAAACTGGCAAAAATCCAATCTCACCCTATCTCAGTCCACAGAATTCTTAGGAGTCATATTGGACACAAAGAATTGCAGAGCATCCATTCCAGAGCACAGAATTCTAAGGATAAAGCAACAACTGATCCCAATCCTTTCAAGGGAGAAATCCACAGCTTACTCTGTCCTACAGCTGTTGGGTTCCATGGCAGCCTCCATCACCATTGTCGCCCTGATCAGGTTTCACATGAGGCTTCTACAGTGGCTACTGCTCACCCAATGGTATCCTTTTCAGCATCCGCTTTCAGCCAAGATTTGAGTAACTCACAGGTGCAAACAGGATTTAAATTGGTGGATGACCAACAACCTGTCACAATGGTCTCGCCCCTTCTCCCCTCAGCAGCCCAAGGCTACAGTCACCACAGACGCCTCCCTGATGGGGTGGGGGGCTATGTCAGGGTCAGACAGTCCAAGGCACTTGGTCCGAATTGGAGGCCCAACTGCATATAAATGTTCTGGAGCTGAGGGTGGTGCTTCTGACATTGCAAGCATTGTATCCCCTGCTGCCTTCTGGGACTATTGCGATTCAGTCAGACAACATGGCTGTCGTCTGGTACATCAACAAACAGGGTGGAACCAAATCTTACCCCCTTTGTTGAGAGATCATGAGGATATGGCAATGGGCGATGGCTACCAACCATTTTCTTCTAGCAATGCACATTCCTGGGAGTTCCGACGTGATAGCAGACAGACTCAGCAGGTGCATTCTACAACCACACGAGTGGTCCCTGAATCCGTTGATAGCGGCAGAGATCTTCCACCGCTGGGGCCGTCCTTGCTGCGACCTCTTTGCATCTCCGACCAACTACAAATGCAGCAACTACTTCGCCCTGATTCCCCCTCTGGGACACTCACCCAGGGACGCTCTAGTCCATGACTGGCCCTCGGGTCTTCTTTATGCTTTTCCACCTCTTCCCCTCATTCCCCAGTTTCTGAAGAAAGCCCGTCGGTTGAAGAGCAAGGTGATCCTCATAGCACCATATTGACCTCGTCAGATTTGGTTCCCCTTCCTTTGGCCTCACCTGCTAGATCAACCATGGATTCTCCATCCAATCTCGGGGTTGATCTCTCATCCGCAGAATCTAATTCATCCCAACTTGGACAGCCTGAAGCTCACAGCTTGACTCCTCCAATTCCCTTGATTGCCAGGCAGAATGATCTTTCTTTACCAGTACAGGACAGTCTTATTGCATCTCATAAGTCTTCCACTAGAATTACTTATCTAAGCAAGTGGAAAAGATTTACCTGTTGGCTGAAAGAAAAGCAAGTAGATCCCTTTTCAGCACCAGTGTCGATAGCATTAGGGTATCTAGCCGATCTGTTCCAATCTGGTCTATCGGCCTCTACCATTAGAGTTCATTTGGCTGCTATATCCAGTTTCCGTGAGGGACTCCTCTCTTATGTCACACAAATTATGCAAGACCTTCATAAAAGGTGTGAATCATCTGAAGCCCCCTTTTAGAGAACCTATTCAACCATGGGACCTGTCATTAGTTCTACAAGCTCTGACAATGCCTCCTTTCGAACCAGCTTCTTCATGCGACCTCAGATATTTGTCATGGAAAACCTTGTTTTTGGTTGCCATTACCTCTGCCAGACGTATCTCTGAGCTTCAAGCCTTATGCATCAAGAGTCCATACTTGATTTTTCATAGAGATAGAGTGTCTTTGGGAACTTATCCTTCCTTTCTACCAAAAGTGATCTCTGAAGTGTCCATTAATCAAACCATCGAATTGCCAGTTTTCTTCCCCAATCATTCAAACAAAGGAGAGTATTGCCTACATACCCTAGATATTCACAGGGAAATTTGCTTCTACTTGAACAGAACTAAGGCCTTTCGTAAATCAGACCAGTTATTTTTGGCCTATTCTGGACCTAGATTAGGATGTGCTGCTGCTAAGGTCACATTGGCTAGATGGTTGAAAGACCTTGTGACCTTCATTCATACACAACGTAATATTCCATTGCAAACTACCATAAAGGCTCATTCGACAAGGTCAATGGCAACTTCTGCTGCCTTCCATGACAGAGCTTCTTTACATGACATCTGTGCAGCTGCAACTTGGGCTACGCCTCATACCTTCATCCATCATTACAAATTGGATTTGTCTTCCAGGGGAAGAGCATCTTTTGGTTCTATGGTGCTCAGGAATATCCTTCCATGAGAGCCTCCCAGGAATAGAGGTAGCTGGGGACTCTGTCCCGTATGTAAGGAATGAACGAGGATTAACAATATCAGATAAAGAAGTTATGTCTTACCATGTTCCATCTGTATTGTTGATCCTCATTCAGTCATTACGACCCTCTCTCCTTCCCCCTCTAGTGGCTTCTAGTGGATCTCGCCATATGGTTCTCTTAGCCTCTACCTTCTTTTGACTTGCAAACTCAGTCTGAGGTAACAGGGAGAGGGGAATTCTGGGTAAGAGTTTTAGCTGGAGAGTTTGTGGCTGACGCGAGCTTGGAAGATGGCCGGCTCGGTTCCCAGGTCGGAACCGATACCCGTACGTAATGACTGAACGAGGATCAACAATACAGATGGAACGTTATGGTAAGACATAACTTCTTTTTTTGTTCTATCTAGGATTATTCTTCCAACCTTTGAGCTTGCATCTTTCTGCCAATTAAAATTCTTGTCTTGGAAAACCATTTTCTTGGTGGCCATTACGTCAGCACGCAGGGTGTCTGAACTTCAGGCCTTATCTATTAAACCCCCATACTTGATTTTTCACCCTGACAGTGTATCACTCCGGGCTAACCCTTCCTTCCTTCCAAAGGTATGTTCGGAAGCTAATTTAAATCAAACAGTTGAACTACCAACTTTCTTGAGTAACCACTCCAACAAGTTGGAGTATATGTTGCATAAACTTGATGTTCACAGACAACTCAGATTTTATTTGGATAGAAGCAAAGTATTTAGAAAATCAGAACAACTTTTTGTCTCTCATTCAGATACCAAAAAAGGGCAACCTGTGTCAAAATTCACCCTTTCCAAATGGTCAACAAATTATATAAAGTTCACATATTCTTCCCTGAATCAACCGCTGTAACATAAAGTGAAAGCGCATTCCACAAGGGCTGTTTCTGCCTCTTCAGCTTACATGGCTAGATTGTCGTTAGACACAATATGTGCAGCTGCCACTTGGTCAAAGCCACATACCTTCATTACTCATTACAAAGTAGATAAGGCCTCCAGGGACAGGACTTCCTTTGGTTCCACTGTCCTCAGGAATATACTCCCGTGAGACACCCAGGATGAATGGTGCTTGGGACACTACCCATTTGTAAGAATGAATGGCGAGATTGAACAAATTCACATAAAGAAGTTATGCACTTATCATAACGTTCCATGTGAGTTGTTCATCTCGCCTTCATTCTTACATTCCCTCCCGCCTACACCCTCCAGGCTTCTTGAAGAACGAGTAAGAGATTTGGGGTCTGGTGGGTCTTTGTATAGGATTTCTTACTCCGGCTGGAGTAATGTTCATGTTTTCTTATGTTGTATATGTTGGGATCAGCAAACTAGATCTGAGGTGAGGCAGAGAGCATCATGGGATAGGGACTTGGCCTCGAGCTACTCAAAAACCTTGAGCTTGTGAAAGCGACTGACTCGGAGCCGAGAGATTGGCTCTGAACCCATTTGTAAGAAATAAGGTGAGATGAACAACTCACATGGAATGTAATGGTAAGTACATAACTTCTTTTTTTCATTCACGGTGACATGACTGTCCTTTCTATATGTGATCTGCGAACAATACTTCCTAACACCTGTACAAGCTATGCTAAGAGGACTGTAAGTTATCTACTAACAGTCAGAGACTCCTTGTGGGTGAGATAATTTGTAGTGACATGAATAAAAATAGATCAGTACTTCCTTACATTAAGGCATTCTAAGGCCTGCCTCGCATCCTCTATTTTTTGCTTATCTTCTCTGAAAATGTAAGTAACAGTTCTTCTAATAATTGAATATTCAATTACAAGAATATCTTTTCTGACCAGATCTGAAGAATCTTTAACTTCTAATAAAGTAATATCTGCTCTACCAAGTGTTACAAAGGAATGATCCTCATCACCATTAGTCTTATTAATCCCACTGTTTTCATTGCTTATTAGATTTGCAAGCATACATTTCTCATTCATCTGCCTTTGCATATCCACATCTTGAGCCATGTTGTCAAATGTCTGTCTCCTTTTGTTTCTTACAGTAATGTTCTTCAATCCTTCCACTTTCAATTTTGATTTCTTCTTTTTCAGCTGCCCTTTGCCACTTTTTTTCTACCTTTTCTTTTGGAAAAATGATGCCTTTTTCTGTAGACTGAAGGTTTGTGATATAAAATTGTTATCATTCTCTGTAATCTGTGTGTTACATAACAAAGCTGTGTCCTTTTTAGTATGTATTGTCTTTGCTTTACAAACATTTAACAGTTTATTTTTCTTCTTTGCTAGCTGTGAACTTCTTCCTTTCTGTTTTTATTTCCCTTATATGCTCTGAATCCTCATATTGCTAATTACTTGTATCTAGAATTCCAAAGTTGTCAGTGGCATTATTTTGTTTCATAGGGATTGAGTGATCTTTACAAATAATAGATAGGCCCTTTGTTATATTTGCTCGTTCCCTAACATTATTTATCTCATCAGTCCAGTCATTAATATATGTAGCAACTGTTCTCCAAGCTGTGTCAATTGCACAAGTGCAATTGTCATCGGCAAGTCTAGATTTACTACTGAAAATGTTTAATCAAATCACCCAACTTTTGACATGAGGAACACAGATCACCAGTGTTATCAGGTGTTAACCTTTAAATATACATAGCATTTATTATACGGTACAAGATATTTGTGCTTTAGCAAATCATTAATGGCTATTCATTTAAGAAATCCTTTTGCAAATGAATAAGTAAATCTAAAAACAAGAGAATAATCAAAATCAATTACCATAGAATTCAAAGAGAACTTAAATAACTTCTAAGAAAAAAAGTCACACAAGCAATATACAACTAAATGTTAAATGAAGTGCAGTAAAGTTGCTCTGACCGTACAAGTTGTGAAAATCACACAAAAGCTGTAACTATCTATCTGCATACTTTACAACAGAAAATGCCAGATTATGAGTCTCTCTCTTGTATCAAGTTGTACAGCCTGGCCATCAGCTCTTGTACAATTCTCCATAAGAATTTTGCATAAGAGGATTCTATTAGAAATGCCTGTGAGATTCACCACTTCTCTGCCACCTTCTCTTTAAGCACACATTTCTCCATCATTTTATATTTGTAGTTATTCCTCTCGCTGCTCTTATTGAAGTTAATGCACTTGTTTATGTTCCATGTATATACACAGATGCTGGCTTTAGTGCATCATTCTAATACTATAAACAAATGATATACCACCCTCTTATGACTTTTATAACTTTTCATATATTTTCCTACTCGTCTTTATAACAACTTTTTATATTTTGTGTATAACTACCTCAATTTATGTTCCAGTTTTAATTTAAACATGAACCCATACATTTTCTCTCGCATTTTAATCCAAGCATTACACATCTCTGCTTTTTCTGTCCTATACCTCCTTCTCATTATGTCTGTTGCCTTCCCTTTCTTTCTTTCTTTCTTTCTTTCTTTCTTTCTTTGTCTCTCTCCCTCCATCTGCACACCATATCATTAATGTACTACAAAAAGTGCTGTTGCAAAACAAAATGCCACCACCTTTACCATAGTAATAGTTATTTCTATCCAAGAAAATATAACGTCTGCTTCTTTATAGAGTTAAAAAAGACGTTATATTCTTACCATAATGTTCCATGTGTGTTGTCCAGCTCGTCCTTTATTCTCACTGGTGGGTCAGAGTCAATCCGTCAGATCCATCTTGGCAATTTCTCCAGCTTAACATCTTCAGCAAAGCTCGTGGGCTCTATTCTTTACCCATAATGCAACTCCCCAATTACCTCAGATCTTGTTTGCCCCCAGCAGCCTATAGAAGAGAGCTTGTATAGTATCCCCAATTTTAGATACTTAAGAGAGTAAAAGCTCCTATACATACATATATGTATGTATGTGTGTATATATATATATATATATATATATATATATATATATATATATATATACCAGATAGATAAGTTAAAAACTCTGAGGCGATATGGCCCCATGAAGCCCAGTTGTTGTATTCAAACTACCAGGAGATTAGGAAGGGGGCAGGAGGGGGGGGCATGTGAGAATAAAGTATTGGCTGGACAACACACATGGAACGTTATGGTAAGAACATAACTTCTTTATGTGATGTCAATCTCACCTTTTTTCTCACTGGTGGGACTGTGTCCCAAGCTACTAAACTCTTGGGTGGCTTATGGAAGAATATTCCTCAGAACCATAGAACTAAAGGAGGCTGTACTTCTACTGGCCAAATCCACCTTGTAATGAGTAGTAAAGGTAGGAGGTTTCACCCAAGTAGCTGCAGCGCATATATTATCCAGTGGTAATCTAGCCTGAAAGGCAGCAAATGTGGCCACAGATTTGGTGGAATGAGCTTTAACCACAGTGGGAAGAGGTTTGTTCTTTAAGTTATAAATGTGGGAAATGCCCTTTGTTAACCATTTAGATATGGTAACTTTTGAGACTGGTTGACCTTTTCTCGTCTCAGCATAAGAAAGAAAAACCTGGTCTGATTTCCTTATTTCAGAAGTTCTATGCAAATAAAAACGTAATTGTTTATGGATATTTAGCAGATGGAGTGAGTACTCTCCTTTATTTTGAAAGCTGGGAAAGAAAACTGGGAGGTCTATAGACTGGTTAATATTACTTTCTGACATGATCTTGGACAAAAAGGATGGGTTAGTGAGTAACAAAACTTTGTCTTTATGGAAGACTAGATAGAGTGGGGTTTGCTGACAAAGTTTGCATCTCAGATACTCTTTTAGCCACCAAATGAGATTTTTCCAGGAAAGGTATTTTAACTCACATGTGGTTGAAGGTTCAGAGGGAGGAAAAATGATATTAGATATTAGATAAGATGAAATTGAGATTCCAGGGAGGTGTTGGATGCTTATATGGTAGTTTTAACATGGTAGTGCCCTTCAAAAATACTTTGCACAGTATGTGTGACATGATAGGACGATCATTTTCTCCTGTATGGAATTGGAAATCACAGATAGCTGAACTCTAATCAAAGCTGCCAACGATCCACCATTGAAAAGCTCTGATAGAAGCTGCAAAATAGAGTGAACTGGTGCTGTAAAGGAGTCTACCCTGTTGCCGCTGGCCCATAGCTCAAATTTTTTCCATTTGCTTTTGTAAAGTTTTTGAGTAGATGACTTATGAGATGACAATAAAGTATGCTTAACTGGAGAGGAAAGAGATGGAAACCTGGCAATCAAGGGAACTGGGGTAGCCAGGCTGTCAACTTCAGGGAGTCCAAATTGGGATGAACCATCCCTGACGGATGTATCAGAATGTCCGGAATGGGGTCTAGAATCCAAGGTTCATCCTGAAGGTGAGGCTGAAGAAAAGGGAACCAGATTTGATAAGGCCAGTAGGGGGTGATGAGGATAATTGTTATCTCCCAGACTCGCTTTCTGCAGAAATTATGATATTAGTGGAATTGGAGGAAAGGCATAAAGAAGTCCTGGAGGCCAGTTGTGTGCAAGTGCATCCCTTGGTGACTCCCCAGTGGGAGGGATCAGGGCAAAGTAGTTGCTGCATTTGGCATTGGCAGGTGATGCAAAAGGATTGCAGCAAGGCTGGCCCTATTTCTGGAAGCAACTTTCTGGTTGAGGGACCACTCGTGCGGCCATAAAATGGACTTCCCCAGGATGAGCATTGCTATCAGAAAATGGTTGGAGGCTATCACCCAGTGCCAGACCCTGAGAGCTTCTGGACAAAGTGGATATGACCTGCTTCCCCCCTGTTTGTTTATATACCATACTACGGACATGTTGTCCGAATGGATTGCTATCCTTCCTAGAGGGAGAGAGTCCTGAAATGCTCGCAATGCGAGAAGCACCACCCTTATCTCTAGGATATTTATATGCAGATGATCCTCATGTTCTTGCCAGATGTCTTGAATTTTCTTCCCTAGAAAATGCCCCCTCCCCAATCTGATAAACTTCCATGGTCACTGTGGCTATAGGATGAAGAGGGAAGAACGAACAACCCCGAGCCAGTAAGATTGAGTGAATCTACCACTGAAGGTCTTGTTTGCAGGCATTGGTTATCGGAATCTTGTGGGACATTGGGAGTTCCAAGACTGGCCATTGAGCGAAGAGCAACCACTGAAGGACCTTCATATGAAGGCGAGCTAGAGGAATCAGTATGATAGCTGCAGCCATTTTTCCTAACACCTGGAGTACTAGTTTTGCAGGAGCTTTTGACTTCATGATCAGAATTCTCACATAGTGACAGAGGTCATCTATTCTGCTCTGTGGAAGTCTTGCTATTTGTGTAGTTGTGTTGAGTTCTGCCCCTATGAAAACCAAATGCTGAGATGGCTCAAGCACAGACCTTTTGTAGCTGACAGTAATACCTAGGGAGGAACAGAGCTGAGGAGCATAATCCCTTGAATGGAGCAAATGATGCCTGGTTGGGGCGGTTATGAGGCAGTCATCCAAATATGGAAACATGAGGAATCCTTTGCATCTCAGGTGAGATGCTACTACTGCCATACATTTGGTGAACACCCTGGGAGATGTAGGGAGACCAAAGGGCAGAACTAGAAATTGAAAATGACTGGCTCCCAGCCAGAAGAACAAAAACCTCCTGGACTGCCTCTCCACTTGAATGTGGTAGTATGCATTTTGAAGAGCTATAGAGCACATCCATCTGTCTTTTCCTGGGAATGGAAGTATCGACTGCAATGTAACCATCCAGAACTTGGACTTTTTTACCGATTTATTTAGGTTGCTGAGATCCAAAATGGATCTCCAGTCCCCTTTTCTATTTGGAACTAAAGAGAATCTTGAGTAAGTTCCGGATCCTCTGTGGTCTGCAGGGGCTTCTTGGATGACTATTTTTGATAGCAACTTTTGAACTGATAGCGTTGCTTGTTCCTTTTGACTGTGTGGAACATCTGGAACCGATTTGTTTGTGGGAATAGGAAGGGAGAAGGGTATGATATATTCTCTGGATATTATGTTGTGCAACCATTTGTCAACTGTGATTCTTTACCTAGGTTTCCTAGTTCAGAGACAGTCTTCCCCCAACTGCCTCCAGAGGCAAGCAATCAAGCACCCCTTCAGGAGTGCTGGAAGGGTCTCCCAAAGAAGGATTATCTGGAGCCCTGGTTCTGTGGATCCCCTCTACCACGGGGGCAACGTCTTCCATTAGAGTTTCCCCCTCTGCCTCCAGGGGAACTTTCCTCTTGTGTCTCCTGGTAAGACCTTTGAGATTTTCCCACTACCTTTCTGACCCTTGGGAAAAGGTCTGGTAGGAGTGGAAAAATGCATTCCAATGGCAGACAAGGTCTTGCCTTCTTGTTCGCACATGGTGAGCATTTCCTTCACTTTTGGTCTGAAATTAGATGAACCATCAAAAGGGGGCATTGATAAAAGAAGACTTGAAGGGTTCCACAAAATTGCAAAGGCACATCCAGGCCTGCCTCCTGAGAGAGATACCTGAGCCTGCTGACCCACTCATTCCATCTGCAGCATAAGAAATGAGTCGCATAGATGAGGTCACAACTGAATTTAAGATGGCAAGCTGAGCATTAATCTTATCTGCCGGCGCATCAGTTATAGCCCCTTGGAGGGAGTCTGACAATTCTTTAATCAGGTCTCTCTCTGTAATCTAGTGAAGTGGGGGAAATAATTCAGAAACCACAAGGCAAAGGTCACTGATGAGAAAATGCACTTGCCATACCTATCCATCATCCTAGAGTCTTTATTAGGAGGATCGACAGAGGAACTAGTTTCAGAAAGTTCCTTTTTAGTGGCTGCCACCATGACCATGGCATCAACCGCTACGCCATGCTACGCTTTTCTCTTTTGGGGCAGTTATATATTTATTTGGCCTTGTAGGAGTAGGGTTTATAGTGTCTGGGATCACCCAAGCCTTTCATGAGACTAGTTCTACGAGCTCTTCAAAAAGAGGAGTCACCCAAGAAGTTGATGGGTGAGATACAAAGTCCTTCAGGAAAACTGACTCCTCGGCAGAAGGGGTAAAGGGCTGCCAATCACCTCTCTGTTTTATGATTTCTAGGATGTCTCCAAAAGAGACATCTTCAGGAGGTGATCATGGGGACTCTTAGTTCCATAGAGACATTTCGGATCTCATTGGATCTGACTATGCCTCTGGGGGCTGCAGCATGGGTGAGTTTGGCTCCTACCTCTGCTTCGGAGCTACTCTCTTCTGCTCCGGAGATTCCTGCAGTTCCAACAACTTGTTTGTCAGATCCTGAGAGTTCCTCAGAGCAGGGAGGGTCTGCTTTTCAGTCGATGAGGATGGCTTTGACTACTTCTCAGTCTTACACACAATCTCCTTTGGGTCTTCCTCCCTCTTCAACCCAGGTGTCTCTCTTTTCTAATGTGCTCTCTCCACAGGTCTGCAATGACAATAGGCCTCAGGATGTCCCTCAAGGTACCTCCCACTCTTCCAAAACCTCTTCAGAGTATCCCACTGAGGAGGTCCCTCAGAAGAGGACATGCAAGAGGAAGCATCTTGACTCCCCGGAAGAGTCTATCACGGGAGTGTCGGCTCCTAGAGGTCTCCTGCTCCGAAGGCATAGAGACACTCGGAGCAGGTATCGGATCCGAGGAAGGTATGGATCCTGGAACTGGCAACGACACAACCTGGATATTGGAAACTTCCAGCTTCAAAGCAGGGGGACAGATCAGAGGAGTGATTGCGGTAACCAATAGGGCTTGAGTCTGATACGATTCCTTTGGGCTCGGATCCACCAGTAGTTTGGCTAACGCCGGTGTCTTCAAGAGTCTCTCTAGGACCCTATCCATATCTTCATCAGATAAACACCTGGTAGACCTAGAGGACATGGTAGGTGACCTTGATCTGGCCGATCTGAATTGGAGAAGGGAGCTGAGAAGAAACCTTTTCATTCGAGGGAGATCAGCTCCTATGATTTTGCTTCGGTAAAAGAGTTGGTGCTGATGAAACTCCCCACTCCAAGGGAGTCTTACAGCTAGAAGGAGAGGTGAGCTCTAATAGAGCCTTTGGATCCAATAACTTTGGAGCCTTCTGCTTCAGGTCCGATGAGGATCTCTGCTCTGATGAAGGTCTTTTGGCAGGTTTATCAGATTCGGGAGATATAGCCTCAGCAAAAGGCAACTTCAAAAGGCCTTTCAGAATAAGCTTATTTTTTCATTCCATTAATGCCCGCTGGTTAAAACTACAGCAAATGGAACAAGACTCCTGCAAATGAAAAGGCCCCAAGCAATACACACACAGAATATGTGAATCGCTAAGGGGCATCTTTTTCCTACATTTTTCACATTTTTTTGAAGCCCAAGGGTTTACTTTCATGACTATAATAAGAAAGAAAAAAGGAGAAGAGACAGGGAGAGCCAATAACTCACAGTCTCACACAGAAAGTCCTCTAACTTAAATGGACTAAAGAGCCCACACACGCAATCATAGACACAGGCAGTAAATCAGTAAATACACTACTTTTTTTTAACAAGAGAAAAAGGGAGGAGGGAGAAGGGAATGCCCACTAATTTAAATGGACATTCCTAAGATGCCCTCTAACTAAAACGGACATCAAAAAAGATAGAATAGGGTAAAGAAATAGTTCACGACTAAGCTAACTATGAAAGAGAGATAAAGAAAAATGTGAAATCAAAAATAGAAATACTACTATTCATAAAATGTAGAAAAAAAACTTTAGTACTTAGCCCAGAGTAGTGCTGTTGAACCTCTTTGCTGTGCGGCAAAGAAGATCTGAGGTAATTGGGGGAGTTGCTTTATAGGTAAAAAATAGAGCCCATGAGTTTTGCTGAAGACCTTGAGCTGGAGAAATGGCCAAGACTGATCCGACGGATTGGATCCGACACACCAGTGAGAATGATGGTAAGCAATTTTGTGCAATGAGCAGCTATACACAAGGACTTTCAGTGAGTGCTGATTCTCTACTATTTCCCCATGGACAATCTTTCTACCACGGATACTTCTGTTTACATATTCTGCATCTATTTTATAATGGACTACTGATCTTCCTTATGACCTGACCTTTAACATGTTAAATACTGCTCCACTTATGACACATTTTTACTTACTCATCATTTACTCTAATATACCTAGTCAGTCTGATGTGTAGCATTTCATATATGCTTAATACCTTTATTCTCTTTCTTGATAACTTTATTTCACATTTTTGCCTCCTTTCCATGCCCCTAAATCATCCATTATCTCATATGTAGATGTAGATAATTTCTAAAGCACTTTATTTCTGCACAGTCAAGTGATATATGTAATGGTAGGTTCAGAAATTAGTATCACAACAAAATTATACTTCTTCTTTCGGCTTTTCCCGGTTACAACAAAATTATACTATGGTTCTTTAATCCTGACTGCCTATATGTTTTTCTAAAGTTGCTGCACTAATATTGATCCCTTCCAAATGAGTATTATAGCAAATAGCTCTTTTGACTTAAATTTCAGTCCTTTAATCCATCCATTTTCTGACTTCCTCTGGTAGGAAAACAGGTGGCATCCTTAACAAGTGACCAAATCACATTGAATGGCTCCTCTTGATCGTGGGGAGGAGTGACTCTACTTCAGGATCCTCCTGGATTTCCAGACTCCTTACTCTGTCTCAGAGAGTGAGCACAACAACTCTAAGAAGCCTCATTTCCACTGCTTGTATCTGTGACTGATTTCCTCTTTTTATATCTGTACCAAATGTTTATGGCCATAGGTGAGGACGGTAACATAGACTGAGTGGTAAATTGTGAGTTTTGTTGAAGACCTCATCTCCCACTTTACTACCATAGTCTGGTACAATGCCTGAAATATTGCAACAGCTACACCCATCTGCTAGTCAGTCTTCTGATTCTCTCTACCCTCATTCATGAGCAAGACCCTGCAATACTTAAACAGTAGTTATATAGTACAAATGCTTTATGCTGTCTCCACAGCTAGTTCATTTTATCAGAACTGCTTTGCTGGGTAGCTCTTCAACCTTTACATTCTGTTCAGTCAATGGCCACTGGCTCATAAAGGACTTAGGTTCCTCTATGAATCTAGCTTCCATCTTCAATACTTGCCTTGCCAATAACTTGAGATTCTGGACTTTTTGCTCACTACTGCTATGCTTTACTATGCATGCTAATTCCATCTTTATTGCCATCCAAAACTGGATTAACTTCTTGAAATTTAGTGCAGTTAAACTGAAGCTGACCTTCATATTTTTAAGTGTATGGGCCAGTCAGCATAGTATACCCATCCCTTCTGCCTCTTCCTTCATGATATATAACTGTACTCCACTCAGATGCTCAGATGGAAGTCTATGAGCACTTCTCCTGTGTCTTGTTAGATTTAGTTTGCTTCATGTAAATGCTGCCTTGAACTGTGATTGAAAATCCCCCCAGATTCTCAAAAGCTTACAAGGCATGTAAGATCGGTGCTGGAGCTCAAGCAGGCAATATGTCTGCTGTGCGATCCAGGAACAGCCTGCAGGGGCATGCATGAGCGCTCCTGCACTAATCTTGCACAGGCTAAGTATGCAAATCACCCCATTTGCAAGTGAAATACATGCAAATTAGGTGATTTTGCAATCCAGGAAGCTTGCAACAGTCCATGCAAGACCAGTGCTATCTGCAGAAATGTACTCGATTAGTAACAGAGTACATTTCTGCAAAATCCAAAATGGAGCTGTGACAGTCCCAAATAAAGACTGCATATCATGTAGTAAGCATGCCAATGCCCAAGTATAAGGCCATTGACATTGCAAACAAAAAAAATAAATACAAAAATCAACTGTTATTTTTTTTAGCCAATCTCAGCTGTTGAAGCGTAGGGCAGTGGTGTGCAAACAGAATTAGGGAGGAAATAATAAAATAATCCTAAAATAAGCAGTCTAACTAAAATCAGTATTCTGCCTTACAAGTCAATGGCAGACAGAAGACAAACTGGCCAGTGAGTAGTGGTTGCTAAGGAGGGAGGCTCAGTGTAAGACATGTAACTATGCATTACCAGGCAATCCTATGCAAATGAGGAGAAGGAAAGTGAATCCCAGTTTTAACCAGCATGTGAGTCAGGTCCCAAGAGTGTAAGAGTAGGAATAGCTTGGTGCAAGACTAGGAGTTAGATGACATTATGGGGGGTGTACCAGGCATACTGTAAGCGGATTGGAGCCCTGTGGCTTGGGATTGCTCCTAGCTTAGCACAGCTAAGCTAGGGGGTGTGTCTAAACCTGCCTAGCACTCTTTACAAAGTCTAAGTGGGTGTGCGCGCCCCACACTGGGTTTTACAGGAAGAAAAAAGAAGTTAAACCAGGAAATAGCAGCAGTGTGCACATTTGAGCACTCTGTTTGTGCAGCGCACAAATGGGCTTAAACAGGAAGGCAAAAACAGCAGTAGGAAGGTAATCAAGGAGAACTAGCTTAGCTGGCAGGTGAAATGTATCAGAATCAGCCAATTACACAGGCAGCAGACCAGCCCAGCCCAGAACACTACTATAAACTAAGCAAACACCTTCCCCTCTGGTTTTTCCCACACTCTACACCACCGGTATAAACAAGCGGGGAACTTATAACACTCACAACAGCAAAATGATAGGGGCTGCAATAGCTATCATACAACTTGTGGAAGAGGTTGAAGGTGGTGAGGATGTGAATGCTGTTGACCAACCCGCAGTGAGGAGATGGAGAAGAGTGTACAGACCCCAGGTAACCTACCAGGGGCTACATGAGCTGGAGATAATGGAGCACTATAGGGTGGACAGGGACCTCCTACAGCAAATTGTTGAGCTGTGCCGGCCATGCCTGACACTCAGAACTAACAGAGGGGATCCCATCCCAGTGGATAACAAGGTATGTGTAGGCCTAAGAATACTAGCGACAGGTACCTTCCAAAGGCCAACTGAGGATATGATGGGGATCTCACAGGCATCAGCATCCAGGGTACTCCAGCAGTTCCTGGATGTCATGTCAGCATATGTCAGTTAGCACGTATATTTCCCCAACACCCATGAGACGTTGGCCAGCAATATGCAACTGTTCCACCAAATTGCAGAATACCCTGAGGTAGTGAGTGCAATAGACTGCACACACATATGCATCAAAGCACCACCCGGTGAGCGGGGTAGGGTCTACATCAACTTCAAGAGCTTCCTCTCCATCAACTGCCAGGTCATGTGCGATGCCCAGGGTATAATAATGAATGTGTGTGCTGGCTGCCCTGGAAGCTATCACGATTGCTACATCTGGCATCTGATGCAGCTGTACCAGAGATTTGCCAATGGGGACATCCCTCACGGTCACCTAGTGGGGGATGCTGGATACGCACTGGAGCCGTGGCTGATGACACCCATCAGAAATGCACACACACCTGAACAAGAACTCCATAATGAGGCACACGCACAGACCAGAATTATAGTAGAGCATGTGTTTGGGATGCTCAAGTCATGGTTCCGGTGTTTGGACACATCTGGTGGAGCCTTGCAGTTCTCACCAGCTACATGTAGCCAAATTGTCCATGTATGTGCCATGCTACACAATCTCATCCTGAGGAAACAGCTGCAGCAGGAACAACACGGGGCAGGGCCACACAGCCCCCCACCATTGCCAAGGCCTGCACAGGCACAGAGTGACTCAGAGGAGGAACAACCTGAGCCTGCCCCAGTAGGCAGAAGGAGGCATGCACAGTATGCCCTGGCCTTGGCAAAGAGGCTATGCATAGTACATACACTGACACAGGAGGGACCCAGAGAATAACACCTCACTCCGACTCTCACATACAGTAAAAGGGTGCCAAATATTACACTACCTGTGCCTAAACATGTGTAGGGAGTGTACTATGTGCATCCGACATAGGAAGCCCTGCAGCACCACCTTCAATACTGTGACACCCACAAGGTAAGTGACTCACACATGCCAGTCGGGGGGGGGGTCACATACCCAACAACAGTCACAGCCAACAGGACAGGTGTAGACAAACACAAACAAAGGCTGTGCTATGGCCTCTGAATGAGGCCTATGGGTAACCCCCCAGGCCTAAACAGACAGACTACAGCAGGTCAGGCAGTGAGATATCAGTTCTGAAGGGTGGGAAGTCAGAAATTAATATGTAGGTAATTAAAAGCTAAGATCTGTAGTACACTGGTATGCCTCTAGCCAGCATGATAGGTAAGACTACAGTCTGAAATGGAGTACCCAACATACCAGTACAGTCCTAGCAAATGTGTACAAGTGTCAGGTGTGCCCCCCCATCTGACCTAGAAACATAGTCACAGTCAGGTGTGCCCCGCCCCAGTCCACTGTACAAACATAGAAATAGTCAGGTGTGCCCCCCATCCTATGTAGAAATATAGTAGCAGTCAGGTGTGCCCCCCACAATCCTGTGTAGAAATGCCGAAATAGTCAGGTGTGCCCCATCCCACGTAGATGTATAGTAACAGTCAAGGTGTGCCCCCCCACAATCCTGTGTAGAAATTTAGAAATAGTCAGGTGTGCCCCCCATCCTACGTAGAAATATAGTAACAGTCAGGTGTGTCCCCCAATCCTGTGTAAGAATGTAGAAATAGTCAGGTGTGCCTCCCCACCCTATGTAGAAATATAGTGACAGTCAGGTGTGCCCCCCCAATCTTGTGTAAAAATGTATAAATAGTCAGGTGTGCCCCCCCCCCATCCTACATCGAAATATAGTAACAGTCAGGTGTGCCCCCCAATCCTGTGTAGAAATGCAGAAATAGTCAGGTGTGCCGCCCATCCTATGCAGAAATGTAGTAACAGTCCATGCCAAATGATCGATGGATACCCTGCAGAGACAGCGTGCTACCTGTAGGTGTATCACACAAAGGTCAGCACTGCAGTGCAAACTACCTGGACTCGATCCACACATGCAATACAGACGGCCATACTGGGCATGCCCACCCACTTAGAGTAATGAAGGCAATGTCAGCCAACCACATACTGAAAGGTCATACTGGGCATGCTCACACACTTAAACACATGAAGGCCATATCTGAAAACACCAGTGGACCAGACATATCTGGCAGCCGCAGATGTTAGTGCAGACACTCCTCAGTATGTACCACACATGCTTTGCACACACAGTGGATAGGAGTACAGGCATATATGTAAGGACAACACAGTATAATAAGCCAAAGGTAGACATACATAGATGTGTGGAAGAAGGTGACTGTGATAAGGAGCCATCCAGGGCTTTTTCACCCAGCACACAGCCAAAGGGCCACAACCAAATGAGGGTCTGATGTCACACACTGCAGATACTGGCCACCAGTATCTGTCACCATTACAGAGTATGTGGTGCATGTGCCAGCTGTGCAACATGACTGTTCAAGGAAGTAGTCATCTAGCAGCTGTATACATGTACCTGTGGAATATGACCCTGGTTTTGCCCACATGTGGCGTGTCAACCCCTAGATGAATGGGTTATGGCCCATGCACACAATGCCCTCCCCATAGCCCCACTATGACAAGCCTGCTGAGGTCATCTACTGTGAAATACACCTTTAGGAGAGTTGTACCCCAGTAATCTCCGTGGTGCATCTCATAACCGCATACTGCTGTTGTGTGATAAGCTATTTAGGTAGGAGCTCTAACCCCAGCCTTGGCAACTGTGTGTGTGCATGTGTGACTGTCTGATGTTCTCTGTGTAGAGAGCAATGCTTTTTAGGGTGGTCACACTCCCTACAATTGAAATGCTCTACGTTGGTAAGGCTGCTGATGTCATCCACATAGAAATACATCCCTGGAAAGGTTGTATCCCAGTAATCTCCATGGTGTATCCCATGACTGTGTACTGCTGTAGTGTGATAAAATAGGTAAGATTTTAATTCCCAGACATGGCAAGTGTATGTGTCTGTCTGCCTGTGTTGAGGGCAATGCTTTTTAGGGTAGTCACACTCCCTACAATTCAAATGCTCTTCTTTGGCAAGGCTGTTCATGTTATCCATCTAGAAATACATCTCTGGGTAGTAGTAGCCCAGTAGTCTCCATAGTGCATCTTGTATCTGTGACCTGCTGTAGTGTGATAAATTAGCTGTTCTAATCTCAGACATAGTAGGTTTGTGTGTGTGTGTGTGTGTGTGTGTGTGTGTGTGTGTGTGTGTGTGTGTGTGTGTGTGTGTGTGTGTCTGTGTAGAGAGCAATGCTTTTTAGGGTAGTCACACTCCCTACAATTCATATGCTCATCTTTGGCAAGGCTGCTGATGTCATTCACCTAGAAATACACCTCTGGGAAAAATGTAGCCCAGTGATCTCCATAGCACATGCCATAACTGTGTACTGCTGTAGTGTGATATAGACCTCTGTTAGGAGTTCTATACCCACGCATGTTGGTTGTGGATGTTTTGTGTGCGTTTCAATGTCTGTGTAGGGAGCAATGCATTTTAGGCTAGTCACACTCAATACATTTCCAATGGCCTACTTTGGCAGTCCTGCTGATGTCATACAATGTGAAATACGCCTTTGGGGAAAGAAGTCTCCAGTAATCCCCTGTGGTGCATCCTATAACTGCTCCATGCTGTAGTCTGTAGTCTGATATAGACCTCTGTTAGGGTTTCTATATCCACATATGTCCATTGTGGATGTTTTGTGTGCGTTTCAATGTCTGTGTGGGGAGCAATATATTTTAGGCTAGTCACACTCAGTACATGTCCAATGGCCTACTTTGGCAGTCCTGCTGATGTCATCCAATGTGAAATGCACTTTTGGGGAAGGAGTGCTCCAGTAATCACCATGGTGAGTACTATAACTACATAGTGCTGTAGTGTAATAAACTAGCTATGTAGAGGTTCAACTCCCAGACATGACAGGTGTGTGTTTGTAACTTGTATCCTGTGTGGAGGTGGGTGTGTGACACCTGAGCCAAATGTGGGGAGGTTTTTTGCAAATGTCTTTTATGGTGGCCCTATATCACAATGTCCACTGTACAGGGATAACAGATGTGAAATAGCTGAGAGGCTGGAGTGCAAATCCATACCCATACATGTGACATCACAGCCAGGCAATCACAGTTAGCAACCCCAGTATTACCCAGAGCACACTCTCAACCCATGTCACATATACACACACACATGCCAAGGCAACAGCCAATATGTGTGTTATACACTGCATATTGGCGACTGATAGTAACTATGGAGTGATTGCAGTGGCCTACAGAGGGCATGGCACCCTGTCCATCTGTCCAATAGGCACATACACGCAGAAAGTGCACCTTCGCCATTTTCTCCACTGAACACCCGCAACACCTGTGGTGCCATCACATGTGACCCACAAAGGACATACCATGCCTGAAAACATGCCCTGTATGGACAGATGCCACTGACACCAGGGAATGCCATTACCATGCTATCAATGTAGGTGCCGGGTTAACCTGCTGTCAGTAACCAGTTCCTGCCACAGGTGGCCAAGACTGGCACATCTGATGATAATTTGTGTACACAACATGGGCCTGACACCCCAGGTACAGTTCCACATGTCACTCTACATGCATGTGGGAGGTGTGCACATCCCAGACACCGTCCATGTCATGGACTAGGGAACACATACATGGCAAGCGATGCACAGTATTGGCCACACGCATTAGCCACCCAGGTGACTGGATGGTGGATACAATACCCACTTGTGTGGGCAAATGCAAAAACCACAGGCCTGAGCCACAGTGCAGACCATTGTCATATGGCCTGTTGCCAAAGTATACCCATCACCTAGCCTTGTATAGCCATCTGGCTCAGTTGACCACCACATACCCGTGCAGAAATGCACCCATGCATGTCAGTACTGGCACCCTGTGTGTTCGTGTGTGTGTTGTATGTTGTGTTTGATGACATTCACACTCACTACAACTCCCAGTGGCATACTGAGGCATGCTGTCTGTCAGACACCTCCCCATACCCTTTGCCCATATAACCTCCATATGACCCGTGTGGTGCATGTGATACCTGTACAGTAATGTGTTGTGGCAATCTCACTAGTGATGAGCTGTATCCCTGGCCCTGCCAAGTGTGTCAGTGTGTGCACATCCCTGTGAGAATGTGGCTGTGTTGATGCTGGCACCTGTTCATGCAGACAGGCACATGTACATCACCTATCATATAGCTACCATATCCCTGTTGCAGATGTCATTCACCATCACATATATGTTCTGTGGACTCCACAACAGGTAACCTATGTGGCACATCCAACAACTGCATAGGATTGTGATAGCACTACATAGTCATCTAGGGTTTGATACTCTGTGCTGGTAGGTGTGTGACACAAACATGCTTAGGTTTTACTCTCCCAACCCTCCCTGACTTGTCAATGCCTCTTTCTGTCTCTCTCACTCCCTCACTGGTGGATGTGGAAACCTATACCTGCTTTTCTTAGGCAGCAGCATGTGTATTTTAGGTAATGCTCGTGATCAGCTGATGGCCTTTGCATGAATTGCTGCCCTCCCCTAGCTGATTGCATGTGGAACAGCTGTGGTAACATTCCCATAGCCAATTGCACGGAAACACACTCCAGTATCTAGGAACATCATGTTTGTGTTGGTTCTTTTCATTCAGTTTGAGCAGGAACTCATTCTGTATTTTTGCAAACAGCATCTCAGATGGAGTGGGGATTTACCTTTGACAATATACACTGTGGAAACAGGCCAACACACAGGAGGGGGATGTGCCTGACCTGACTAAAGACTGTAAGTGCTAAGTGCTGTTATACTGCATTTGGAGTAATGTTGGTTTAACAGGGTGTGTGCAGATATGGATGTCCTACATGTATTAGTACCTGCCATGTCAGTTGTATGTTTATGAGGACTCCCCATCTGTAGGGTCATCTGCAGACTGGGCAGTGTGTGGTGTCTTTGGTGCCATGTGTTACCCACAGAAAATGTATCTGTGAACTGCAGAAGGTAGTGTGAGGATTGCAGTCTGTAGATGGTGAAAGCCATGACAGTTACTGGCTTCATATCCCTCATAGGACATATGTTGCAACAAACCCTGTTGCAGCACTAAATGTATGATGTTGTCACCGCAACGTGTCAATATTAGCCCTGTGTATGTACTTCCAGCCCCAACTCAGTCAACCTTTGTACATATGTCATGCATTAAGAGGTGCATATGTGCTGTACACCACAATTAGTGTCATCATATCTGATGACAAGCCAGTGAGATATCAGACTGCTACACATGTTATGTACAGTAGGGGTTATATTTGATGACATAACCTGGACATACTGTGGTTGTTTGTACAGTACTGAGGTCTGCGTACTTATCATGAATGTCGACAGTGTGTGTATTGTTAATATGTACCTTGGCCTGTGTACAGACTGTGGTAGTTGCCATTGTCCTAAGTCCTGTCCTATCTTATGTTACATGCTGCTCCACTGTATGTTACCATATTGGCTTACATGTTTGTAGGGCCATACACACACATGTCCCATACCACAGTCAGCCATCAGACCAAACTGTGTAGCGACCCAGTATATGTAGGGTTAGTGTGTGAGTGGCACATATGAGGATGGTGTTGAACAGATAGTCCATATACTGTAATATTATGCTAGCTTGCCATATGTGGCTGTGGCTGTTTTCTCACTGGTTGTGGTTATGCACTTTCACACAGGTGTATCTTAACCCTGTGCTATGACATGCCTGTACAGCCTGCTATATATGCAGGTACATGTGCATTCCCCCATAGGAGATGTAGGCCAGTGTTGAGCAACTCTGCCTGTAGTCTGCACAGTGCATTGTTACATGCGTAGCAGCTTAGTGTACTTACCCAGTGAGATGTCATGTGCAGATACTTGCCAGATGTACTGCTGCCGGACCTCCCTTAATAGTCATGTATGTCAGACAGAGCAGTGGGATGCTGTATAGATGTATGTCAATATCTAGTGGGTAGTATGTGGCCATGGAACCGCTGTACCAGCCGTTATTACGTGTCAGGTCAGACAGGGGTGTGTGAATGCATAACCTATGGTGGCATATGTATACAAGTCGTTATCTGTTATACCCATCTACATGGCTGTTAACATCCATATTGTCAGGCATGATACACATGTTTTGGACTAAGGGGTTCTGTGTATACCTCTGGACTGTACAGAGTGTATCAGAATGTCCACACATATTGGCCAATATCTCTGCTGCAGTTGACAGGGGCAGTACGTACTAGCAGCGGTACTTTACTATGATGTCCTTAGGATGTCTGTCAGTAACTAATGGCACACATGTGGAAAGCATATGTGACCTCCCATATGTCTGTGAAAACAATCCCAATTACATTAGCAATAGTATATAAAACTGTAATAAACCTGTGTGTGGTGTTTTGTCCTATGACCTCTCTGTGGGTATATGTTGCAGGCAATGACTGTCATTTGTATGGGTGGCCCATACAGTGTCCAGTTGTTCAAGTGTGAACTATAGGCATAGTGGCTGTTCCATATTTTGTGCACCTTCTACATATGTATCTTACTGTACATATCTGTGTGTGTGTGTGTATGCGTAGTAACATGTATATCTATATATATATATATATATATATATATGTAAATATATATATATATATATATATATATATATATATATATATATATATATATATATATATATATATATATATATATATATATATATATAGGGGTCTACTTCTGTTGGTCGACAGCCCATTTCACTGACACTCATTTGGTCGACAGCTCATTTGATCGACAAAAAGTATTCAAGGCAAAAACCTGGGATTTGCCCCCCTCCCCACTGTTGTGCGACTGTGGAGTTGTTATATATAGTTGGGGGGGTGTGGGGTGTCTGGAGACTATAGGCAAACAACAGGGGTGGCTATGGGGACCAGCTGCGCAAACAGCTACACAAATCTGGTCATGGCAGAATTTGAAAATGCATATATTAGATCTAATGCACAGATTCTTTTTTATAAAAGATTCATAGATGACTTGTTTTTTTCTGTGGTGGGGTACTGTTGAATCTTACAAATCATTTTTTGACAGTTTGAATGAAAGTAGTCATTTCCTAAAATTTACCACCAATTTTTCTTATATTACAATAGATTTTTTGGATGTGACATTATTTAAAACAAGCAATCAACTACACACAAAGGTACATAGAAAAGAATGCTATAAACCAGCTTTCCTACACAGGCAAAGCATGCATAATCCCCGGATCTTTAATAACATTATCAAAGGCCAGGCCATGAGGGTCTCCAGACCTTCCACCCTTGATTCACATTTTCAGTATGACTTAGGTCAGTTACGAACAGGTCTAATGGCTAGAGGTTACTCTCCCACAGAAATAGACACTGCTTATGAGAATATGGTTATGCTTAGAGAGACTACTGCTAAACCATATTTCTCAAATAGAGACAACCTTTCTAGCATGGCTAATGTTAAAACAGAGTACGATCAAGTCTCTATTATACTTCCATTCAGTAATAATTTGGAACAAATACAGGATGCCATTAGTTATAATTGGAATATTCTAATGGCAGATGAAAAAGTTGGTGATATTGTGGGCAGTAAACCCAAGTTTGTATATAAGAATATGAAAACACTAAAACAACTTCTTTACAACAAAGCACAAAACCATATTCCTATGACAGGCTTTGAACATACGAAAAGATGTGGCCAATGCCCGTAATGTCAATATATTGATGAATCTCATTACTATAGACACCCTGAAACAGGCCATATGTGGGTACTGAAACATGATAGTACATGTGCAACCAAGAATGTGGTTTACATAGCACATTGTGTTCAATGTTTCGTATTCTACGTTGGGAAAACGAATCGATCGCTTAGAGAACGGATCAGAGATCATAATTATTGCCTGAACAGAGGAGAAGAGTACAGTGCGTTAGCAAAACATACAATGTCACAAAGAAGGAAGCATACATTTTTGTTTCAAGTACTGCATGTATTAAAGGCTAGTAGTATGCTTGGTGATTTAATAAATCAGACAGAATTGATGGAGCTTGAATGGATTTGTAGATTAGCAGCGCACAGGGGTATGGGCCTTAATGACACCGTTTCTATTAAACCATACCTTAAAAACAGACGATTATGATTCAAATTAGTGGGCATATAAAGTATCATACATTTATTTATTTATTTGTTCACATTTTTATATTTATATTCATATTTATATCTATATTTATATTAGTATTTATATTACACGTAGGGTTATATAGTATAAAGTACAATTGTATTTATTCATTAAATTATCAATTTGTAAATATACATATTTATGCCACATGCATGCCACTGTATACAAGTTCATGCGTATACACATGTGCATATGTATATATATAAGCACACGTACATGCTATTGTGTCTTATAAATACACATCTCAATGAGAATATTTATAACATTATTCAATTTGCATTCCTATATATGTATCAAATATATATTTTTTGATTATATATATATATATATATATATATATATATATATATATATATATATTTTATAATTAGAGCTGTTATATTTATTCAAACTATTTTTATATAACAAGAGATATTTTCTTTGAGTATTAGTGTTTATATACTATTTCCCCTACGTGGATGTGTAGCTGCTGTATCTATATATATTTTACTTATTTATTATTTTCATTATTTCCAAGTACCATGGATATGTCCATTCTGACTGGTTGATGCATACTTTATTTAACTAAGTTAACTTAGTAATAAATTAATACTATTATTTAATGATGTTTTTATGTGCTAATATCAGCACTAACATCGGTCAGTGTGGCTATAACATATATAACATTGGTCTTATTATTTTAATATATATGTTCACATTTATATTTATATTTATATTTTGGCATCTTTATATATTTGTTAGAAAGCATATAAAGTACTTGGTTTGTTTTGTTAGTTCTGGAGGATGTTTTGTTAATGCATACAGTTGTTTCGGTGATGTTTGATGCATTAGATATAAGATACGTTTAGCGAATATAAAAGATGCGTTGAACTTTAAATGTATGAACTATTTTGTTTGGTCCGTTAATTGGTAGGGCAATGTGATGTCATATCCTTTGTTATTTAAACTTTCTGTTATTTTAAATACTGTTTGTCTGATGAAGCGGGGTTGAATCCACCGCGAAAGCGCTCACTTATTATTATTAAAAATCTTGATTTTATTTTGGATGCTGGTATTTGTATCGCAAGACGGATTTTTAAGTAACTACTTCATGAGAATAAACAACGGAGTGGAAAGAGATTTAATGCTTTTATCAACAGCTTAAATAGTCTTTGCGAAAGCATGGAATGAAATTTGCAGGTACTTGAAGATTTGTATGCTTTTAAGTTACACGAAAACGCAACCGTTGGAAGGTAAAACAGCGTTAAAAGATTTTGTTTCTGCTTCCTATCCTTGTTGCTGTGGGACTGGTTTACATATATATATATATATATATATATATATATATATATGTGTGTGTGTGTGTGTGTGTGTGTGTATATACAGATATATATATATATATATATATATATATATATATATATATATATATATAGATAGATAGATATAATAGAGAACATAACAAAGACATATATGAACACAGGCACCGTTAATGGGGGTTAGGGGGCTGAAGCAACGTAAGTCTTACACGTAGTGATATCCCCCCACCCAGCAAAACAGGTCTGCCCTGCAATACAATACCAGCTGTTGCAAATGCCATAACCAGGACCTGACACTACATGGCCACAACATGTTAACAGTAAGCCATCCCACCTGTATTATGTCAGGCTGGTATTGATAACATATCATGCAGTACAGTCTGGCTACCACAGTGAATGTACAAAGTGTAAGCAATAAACATTTCTAATATATATACAAAGACAAGTATGCAGATACTTATATATATATATATATATATATATATATATATATATATATATATATAAGTACACATACGCACACAGAGGTATGTCTAGGAAGATACATAATCAGAGGGTGCACACCATACTGAACAGCCAGTATCCCTACAGTTGCAACCTCATCCGATGGACAGTGCATGAGTCACCTATACCGAAGACAATTGTTGCCTGACACATATACCCACAGAGAAGTCAAAGGATGTAACACAACACAAAGGTTTGTATACATAAGAAAGGTTTATTTGTGTACTATTACAGTTGTATATGCCATGTCATATAACTGATTATGCTTTGAAATACATACAAACAGCGTAATGCAACTCTCAAACAGATCATGTATTACAGTAATCCGAAACATCACATCTGTTGGTGTCCACGCCAAGGCCTTCAAGTATTACAACAGAAAAATGACTGGGCCACAGGATAACAAGCAGTCAACAGTATGTAATGCAGATGTATAGCCCAGCGGCCTCTAAATACACTCTGCATGCAATCCCTAGGGCAAAAAGGCCTAGGTTGACACAATGGGCATTATCTGTTAAATAACAATGCATAACTGAAATCATCACAATCACACTGATGGCAGTAAGCAGTAGGCCAGCAATGTTCACAAGATGAAATGTATGGTAATGTACATCCGTATACCTTAAGGTAGCTTACTACTGGTATTCCTCACATGTTGTAACACCCTAGGATACTTATGGTGCATACCCCCCCATACACTGACTTACAGGGGCATATAACACTGTTACATACACTGACCTCTAGACTGCTGAGGTGCACACATGTATTTTGCAGATGAAGTCCACATATATATGGTGCATATGTTCTGTACACCATTATTTATTGACATCATACCTGAAAACAAGCCAGTCAGATAACAGACTGCTGGACATGTTGTGTTTAGTAGGGGTTGTTTCTGAGGACATTACTTGGACATTCTGTGTTTGTGTCTACAGTACTGTGGTCTGTGTACGTAGGGCAGGGGTCTGCAACCTTCACTATCCAAAGAGCCATTCCTGACCCTTCACCCACCACACTAAATTCATCGGGAGGCACAACAACTATCTGACTCCTAAAATGAAGAGAGCAGAGCATATACGGTTTCATATATAGTTATACTAAATATAAGATAACTAAGTGTATAAGAACAATACTTAACATATGTCCACATCTGTGTGTGTGTGTGTGTGTGTGTGTGTGTGTGTGTGTGTGTGTGTGTTTTGTGCAGTAGACTGTCCATTAATCCTCAGAGGTACAGGGAGCCACTACAGCAGTGGAAGAAACACATTTGGCTCCAGAGCCGCAGGTTGCAGACCCCTGAGTTAGGATGATTGACTACAGTATGTGTATTGTGCTTACGAAAATTGAGCTCTGTACAGACTGTGGTAGATGCCATTGTTCTTGGTCCTGTTCTGTCTGATGTTACATGCTGCTCCAGTGTATGGTACCCTGTTGGCTCACATGTCTATAGGGCCAGACACACACGTGTCTCATACCACAGACAGCCATCAGACCACACTGCGCCATGACCAGTGTATGTAGGGTTAGTGTGTGAGTGGCACATATGAGGATGGTGTTTATCAGACAGTTGTTATAGTGTCATATTAAGCTTGAGTATCATATGTGGCTGTGGCTGCATTGGCATTGGATGTGGGTATGCATTTTCTCACAGGTGTCTGCTACGCTGTGCTGTGACCTGTGTTGAGCCTGCTATAATCGCAGGTACATGTGTATTCCCCCATACAATATGTAGTCCAGTGTTGTGGCAATATGCCTGTAGTTTGCCCAGTGCTTTGTGACATGCCTAGCAGCCTACTGTAATTACCCAGTGTGCTGTTATGTCCAGTTATTTGCAAGACATACTGCTGCCAGGCCAACATAACTGTTGTGTATTTCTGACAAAGCAGTGGTATGCTGTACAGATGTATGTCACTATCTACTGGGTAGTATGTGGCCATGTGAACTGAGCACCACCAGGTATTATGTGTCAGGACAGACTGACGTGTGTGCGTGCATAAACTTTGTGGGTATATATACTCCAGTATTGTCGTGATTTATCCATATACATGGCTAGTAACATCCACATTGGGAGGAGTGGTCCGCATGTCTCGCATGAAGGGGACATATGTACACTCCTGGACTGACCACAGAGTGCCAGACTTTCCACATATATTGGTCATATCCCTGCTGTAGTCCAAAGGATCATTACTGTGCTAGCAGTGGTACTGTACTATGATGCCCTTAGGATGTCTGTCCGTAGCCAATCATGCACATGTCTAGAACAGATGTGACCTCCCACACCCAACATATCTGTTAAGACACCCCTATGACAGTAGCAGCAGTCTACATATATACCTGCAATACATCCATGACATCCCCTTGCACTAAGGGGTTGGGACTATTGGTGCTGAGGTAGGACTCCACTCCATGTTCTGGACATATGGTAAACATATATGTGTACACATATATCCACATAGCTATATAGATATATACATATATACATATCCACATACATATATGGACATATACATATCCACATACATATATGGACATATACATATCCACATACATATATGGAGCTATATATGTATGGATCTAGGATGTTTGCTCGAATGAGCAAACGTCCGAATCCATAATAACCGAACACACTTTAACGAAAGCGCTTTTATCGAAAAAGCGCTTTCGTTAAAGTGTGTTACAAAAAAAAAAAAAAAAACACTACATTTACATTTTAGTACCCCCCACGCCCCCCCCTACTTTAATATTCTCCCTTCGAGACCGCACTACAGTGGGGAAAAGGGAATTTTCTCTTACCTGCACCGTAGTACAGCCTCGGCAACAGGCATACCTATCCAGCCATTTGGGTTTCTGTCGTTTGCTCATTCGAGCAAACGTCCGGAACCCATATGTACATACATATATATATATATATATATATATATATATATATATATATATATATATATATATATATACATACACATAAACACTCACACATATACATGTACACAGCAATGACTTCAACAAGTAGCTAAGCTTCTGATGTCATTCAAAGGGGATCCAGTATCTGTCTGCCTGGGACGACATGATTGACAAACCACGATGCTTTGCCAGAGATGGTCTGCACCTGTTGCCTCTGGGATTCAGGCTACTGGCTACAGCTCTTGGTACCCCCATAGTGGCTTATCTAGGCAAGGTTCAGAGGACAAAACCACCATTGTAACAGATACAAGCATGCAAAACTGAAGGTAATGCTACTCAATGCTAGAAGTCTAAACCTAAAAAGGCACTCTCTTGAGGCACACCTACAATTGGGGAACATCGATATCTGTGCAGTAAATGGGATCTGGTTCAATGCTCTAGAGAGCACACCTGTAATACCAGGCTACAACTCTTATCACACATTTTGGGTCACCAAACCAAGACCACAACACTACAGGTGGAGGAGTGTCCATATTCACCAAGGTTATTCACACCTCCAGCCTGGTTCCCAACACAATGCATCTGAGAATCTCCAGGTGCAACTAACACTAGGTAAGACTGCAATCTAAATTGTAGCTTGCTACAGATCCCCCACCATGCCCCAAGATTCTCACTACACCTTTATAAACATACTGGACAATATTAAGATACAACCAAACACCATAATACTGGGTAATTTCAACTACCGTGCCATTAACTGAGAAAACTACCTGGGTACTAACAACTTTTACCAACGGTTCCTGGAATTCATACATTCCAACCCCCTGGATCAACTAATCCATTGTCCAACCAGGGTCTTCAATATCCTAGATCTGGTCATTACCAACATGGTCACCCCCTCATTGGTCAGGTCTGACCATAAATTAATCACCGTTGACATCCACATCCCACCCCCACCCGCCAGTAAGGAAACCTCCATAAAAACTCTCTCCAATGCCAATGTCATGCTACTCAAGTCAGAAGTGACAAACCTCATGACGCCCATGGAGACGGGAGCTGAAAGTGCAACTGGTGAATCCTACACTAAGGCACTGTATGAGCACATCCACTCGTGCATGAATTGTGCCATCTCAAATAGAACCAAGACGCTGTCCTCCAAAAATGGAAGCCAATCGGGTGCTCCACTGCCATAAACAAACTATACAACAGAAGGAAGAAACTGTTGAAGAAAAAAGGATAATCCCAAAATGCATACTGCTCCCTTACCAGCCTCAGTAAGAAGATGAGATCCCTCAAATTCCTCCAAAGCTTGTTACGTAAAAATAATTGCCAAAGATTCTAAAGACAACCACAAGGCATTCTATAGTTATGTCCAGCATCTAAACGGCAATGCTCAGAACTGCTCTGAGCTACAACAGACTGGCATTAACTATACTGATTCAGGGTTCAGTCCTGGGACTGCTCTTGTTTGGCATCTACTTCTTTGAAGTACAGGCCAACACTACGGAACTCTGGCAAACAAAGTTCACAGATGACTGCAAACTGGGACCCATTATTGCATCCCCAAATTATGTGGATATCTACAATAGGGCGTTACAGAAACAGATGCTTGGTGCCAGAGCCATGGGCCCAAGCTTAATGCCAAGTAATGTATAGTTATTCCCCTTTGGAAATACCATGTACCCATGAATTACCACATAGGTGGCAGTACACTAAACACCAAAAGTGTGATGACAAACATAGGACAGTGGTCTTACCTTCATTAACCACATTGCCACAACAGTAATGAAGTCCATCTATGTGGCACATCTCATCACTGAGGACTTTAATCCAGAAAAATGGATGTAATTGTCCCAATGTACTTATCCCTCATTACACCCAGTATAGAGTACAGTGCCCCATTTTTGTACCTCACAACACACCTGCGACAGCTGGGAAGGCTGCGGAAATACCTCACTATTAGAACCACAGGCCTAAAGCAGATGCCCTATGCTGACTGTCTAGAAAACCTCCAGCTATACTCTGTGGCATATCGTCTACTCATAGGCTATCTCTGCTTAACATACAAGGCTTTGTCAAACCCTTGGAAATTACATCTGTAATAAGTGTATGTAATGCCATGCATAGTACATGCGTCTATGTGCTGTCATTACAGTAGCAAAGGGTTTTGAGTGTCATGTCTGGGACACACAAGTATATGAGACCTGCACGCACTTTTATCCATGTGAATGTGTTACATGCAGGGGTAACAATCCAGGGTATGTGCTGTCACACTGGCATGTAATGTAACATGGCGTTACTACTGTTGACAGTGATGTCCCAGGCAAGGGTAGAGTGCTAACATTACTCCTGACAGTAAGCATACCTGCGGGAATAGCTGCACTCTGAGGCCTCACTTTCATGTTCCTGGTGTGTGGGCTGTGTCACCATATATATCCCCTACTGGATAATAATCAGACATGTGGAATGTAACTGTAGAGTACCGTCTGTACAGAACATGTTAGTGAGGGCTTACAACATGTAGTAATGGCATACATATCGTTGTCAAACATTCATCCTACTACATAGCTACTCGCCAAACTGATGCCTGTCAGTCCCTCTACAGATGTGCAGATGGCAGGTATCCAGCTGGGATACGTACAGACAACCTATGCTTGATTGACACTGACATGTCTGCCCAGCTGTGTACTACCTGCCACATATAGGAGACAACAGCCTGTATGGGCCACATGCCACAGGTTCCTACACTACCACAGTCAACAGGACATGCTTGGGTACAGGTCTCCATCACAGACACTAACCATGTGTTGTAATACATGTTTCATACATGTCAACTGGATCACCTCAGTGGTCATGTGCAGAAGGCACCCAGAGGATTGGCTGATGCATGTCACTCTCACCCTGATGGTCACTAACCTGGTGTCTGTCAATAGATTGCATGCTGGCACATGGCAGGTGGCATGATACCAATGAACACACCCCCCCACACAAGCAATCTCTCCATGGACAATAGCCAGGTACACAGCTATGACCACCTGCAGCAATGCATCACAGTACTGACATGTGTATGTGTGCATTACTGAGAATAGTAGTGTTTGTGTGTTAGTACACCTGTAGTTGGAAATTCCATGACGGCCTTCACAACCACCTCAACACCCATTGCCATAGTCAGATGTGGCCGCTGCTGTATTGGACATGACATGTACCCTTTTACACTCCTCTCCTTAATTGCTACATGTGCTTTGCAGTACCAGCACAGCAGTGTCGTACAAATTAGTCGATAGGCATGGGAAACCCATTGAGGTCTGCGAGGTGTGTGTATGTGTGCATGTCTACATATCTGTGGGGTACACCATTCCGAGGCCACATACTCCTATTGCATTACACATTGCCACACAGTAGTACAGATAGTGTTGTCACTGCCCATAGGTGAGGCATGGCAGTGCAACACCCTACTCTGCCTGTGGCATGTGCATTAGATGCATATCCCTGTAGTACCACTGTTGTGATATACAATGGGTTGTATTGCCGTCGTGGGCAATGTGTGATAGTGGGTATGTCAGAGTGTCATAATGGGCTCCAGTGCATACAGTATCCACTGGGGGATGTGGGTGCTGTGTACACTGTCATTACACCATGGTACACCCAGTATATTTCCCACGTACCACTTTCTGGTGACCACTGTCACCATCAATCATACAGGTAACTGATACCACAATGCAGCCCAGTTACACATGTGCTGTGTGCAGCCTACCTGTAGCACATTGGACATATGGACTAGTTAGTTAGCACCAATAAGCCCAGGTCTCTAAGATGTGTGTCTGCCTGTTATGTGTCTGTCAATGTGTATATGATGGTATGACACACTATGTATTGTCCATATACAAGCATTACATCCTCCTTTACCATATTGTACATGTCTGTGGACGTTCTGCATGTAACATATAACCTAGTACACACCTCACCCTAAATGTTGTGTGGTGTGTGCAATGAAAGTCACACAGTTCAGTAGTACTACATACCTAGGTAGGGGTCTAGTCACAGTGTTGCCAAGTAAGGATGTGCGTGTATGGGTTGACATAAGGTTGCAGATTGTACTTGTACCAGTGGGTCACCTGTCAATGTGGCACAGGCAATAACTCTTATAAAAACCTGTGATGTGTGCAGCTGTACACCAGACGTCACAGCCATGGTGTCATGACAGTGCCATAACCCTTGAGGAATATGACTGCAGACCACCCTCCTGCTGACACGTACACCTACAACACAAATGGATAACATTATGGAGATCACAATCAATCAGTGTTACTAACTGCTGAAATACATCATAGCTGGATGGCTACACTACCTGACATGTATGCATTACACATTACTCCTGACAACATCTTATAATGCAGTACATTGCTGCACTCTGTTACTGTCACCGTGTGCATCAGAACCATATTAGCCTGTCCCTGCATCGATGTTATGGATCACAGGGATGTGGCACAGGTATCATCATATGCACAGGGTGTGTTGCTGGTTTGCCAGAGGCCGAGGGTGGTCCATACATTTGACACCATGTGTGTGGGTGTGGGGTTTAATTCTTTGATCAGGGCATGGTGATGTGGTGTGTGTCGGTATGGGGTTGCCATAGGTATGTTTGCATAGTGTGTGGGTATGCATGCACACAGTTCTGCCATGTCGCTGCCCTGTACAGGTGTTTTTGAACAGCTGTAGACCATACCTGACAGGGTATACAGTTCACCACCTCTGGCCACAGACACACTGACTGTGCCTGCCAGGGGTTCCATGGGCACGTGCAGGTACAGATCTTGATGTGCTACTCTCCCCTGATGATGACAGATGTCCGCTCGAACCATGTCCCACTTGGGACTGGCCAGGGCCACATGCACGAGGCCAGCTGTGATGTGGTGTGGACAGCACCCCCAGTGATGTGCTGGAGCTGGTACTGCCACTACAGAAGTGGCTTGGCATCCTAGCACATCCACGTTGACCGCCAGCTGCTGGTGTTTCTGGCCTATGTCCACATGGCTGTCACACCACTCCCGCCACATTTTCAAGCACAGACATACCATGGTCAAGAAGGCCCACCATCTCACCCCACCATCTGTCTATGATCTCGTTCTGTTCATGGAGGGCAGCAGCAAGTTCAAAGATGTTGTTACTTACAGATGAGAAACAGCCCTCTTCAGCCTCAGGCCCTATCTGGTGTGCATTTCCATATGTGCCTGTGCCTCCATGACAGCCTGAAACATCCACCTGTTGGTACCAGTTGTGGCTCCTCTGCCAGGGGCATGAAGACCAGCGGCCCTCCCAAGAGCACCACAGTACATCTGCCTATGTGGCGTCCTGCCAGACATCTGGCTATGCTGACTGTGACCTGACACAGTTGGCATGGAACACACACTCTCCTGGGCACTGGCACCAACCTCCAACTATCCCTCTGCTATGGCCAGTGGTGATGGGGTGTGTATGGGCACTGTAACTGTGTGCGGAGCTTGGGGTGGCTAGGAGGGTGATGACAAATGATGGCGCAGTGTTGGCCTCTGACAACTCCACATGTGCCTCAACAGTACCATCATCATCATCATCAGTGTCTGTGGACACCAACCTCAGATTGCATGCAGGAGGGACCATGAGCCACCTCACCACCTGTGGGGGAACAAACATGCACTTTAAGACATGTACAGCATTGCAGAACAGTACACACATTTACAGACACACACACACACACACACACACACACACACACACTGACAGTCCACCTTACTTCCTCCCTGTCCCTGGGTTTACAGACAGTCCCACATTCAGTTACATATGTTCCCCATCTTGCATGGCACTTGCTAACATACACTCATTAATACTACCCATTAACATATTATACCTCCCCATGCCAACACGTGTGATCACAACAAATGACCTGTTACTCCATCACCTTCCTGACTTGAGTGGAATAGGTTGTACATGGCCTCACTGCTGTCATTCAGTGTTAACCCTATGTATGTCCGGTCATCATGTACATGGCCACTATCTGGTAGGGGCTACTACATTCACTACATATTTCACACACCGGAGTCTCATACTACAGTTTTGCTCAGTCCATGCCACATCTGCTGCACAATTGACTTATGTGGACAACAGTAATATCTGGATACACTCACTGGTGTGCTTTGGTAATTCCCCATTGCATCAGTAGTTCTGCATATGTGGGTAGTTGGTTATCAATCTGCTGATGGCAGTATGATGTGTATACCTGGTGTGTACTTTCCCTCCCAATGCATGTTCCATGCTACAGACCTTGTTATACTATCAGCTGTCCTGTTATCACATATCAGACAAGTTTTCCTGGTGTCTCATGTGTCACTTCATGTCCATGTACGGCATGATCCCAAGGAGAAGTACTGCCATGTGATCAACCCCACAATCATCTGTGCATACATGGACACCCACACAAACAGACACACATGTACACACACATCTGGCATGCATCGACCACACTCCACTCCACCAGGTTGCACTTACAAACACAATAAACACACACCCACTCCCCACATACACACCTACATGTGAGGTTGCACAACTTTTGTACACACAGTCCTCCCACTACCCTTTTGTCAGCATGCATTACATATGGTACTCAACAGCATGCAGTGCAGCTATAGTGACTTCATGCTAGTACCAGTATACAGGTGTGTGATGGATGGGCTGTGTTGGTAGGTGATGGCCCTTACCCTTGATAACACTGCACCCATGTACACAGTGTTACTGTGGACCTGTTCTGCACCCTGCTTTGTACTGTGCACCATACCTCGCAGGTGTACAAACCATTGCTGCATGTGTAGTACGGTGTCAGTTATGTCAGCTCCAATGCTCACAGCCCCTATGTGTTTGAGCGACACATACCTGGGATGATATGTGGACAGATGTAATTTGTGAATGCCTGATGTCTGGTTTACAGATCACATCAGCGGTGCATGTATGACCAATACAAGACTTTTACACTGACAACCGCCAGACCTTACCATGGCTATGGGGGATGTTTTACACATGTCCTACAACTCTGCATGGTTGCAAGGTCTAATCATGTGCACATCCCTTGGAGTTCACACAATGCCACCACTATTGCTATGGAGTTAGGGTTACGTCTGCCACAGTTACTGAACCTGATTGTGTGCAGATACAGCCATTCTTAGCATACGTAGGATCCCTGCTGAAGTGCACTGCTGTGTCATGATGACACACCCTCCCCACCTCTAGCCTTTTTGCAGATGCTTGACAACTATGGCCTACACATGTGTCAGTTTGCATTGTCCCAAGAATGGGACACTACATGCAATAGCCTACTACCAGCTAATTATGTGGACCACAGTACTATGTTATGCCATATTGTCGATCTGTAATGGTTGCTATTGTAATACAGGTATATTTACTGCTGTAGCACTGTATGAGGGTGTTGTTTCACACACGTCCCTACTGTAAGCCATGTGTCCCACCATTCTTCTCATCCCTGTGGACACATTTCACAATGTCAGGATGTTAGTTATCTTGCATGTGTCTGATGTACTCTTTTGATACCCCATCATGGTCTCCACTGTGAAGCTGTGCATTTCACAGCAACAAAACATGAACATGTACAGCATGCAGTATGGGTAGATGTGTTAGATGTGTGCATGGAATATCCCATAGCTATTACATGCCCAGTGTATTGGCAAGCATGAACATAAACCATACTCACCGGCTACAGGCTGCTGCCTTGGTGATATCCTAGATGGACCTACATAAGAGTGTAAGAGAGTTGATGTCAGTGGCCACAGCTGTGGTATTCGTAAAGGGTGGGTGCAGCATTATGGTATGTCAACAGTAGATGTACACAATACTACAGCTTATGCACAACTGTTTATTACTACTACACAGCAACAGACTATGTATATGGAATCTCAGATATTCATGATCTACCTGTACAGATGCAGATACATACACAGCAGCGGTCTAATGATGTGCCCTGGGGCCTTACCTACACGCTTCGCAGCCAGTGTGTTGGTGGTACCCACCTCCACAATGCTCCCTACCAGTTGTTAGTTCTGTGGGCGGGCAGGTGCCACAAGGCTGCTGAGAAGCTCCTACACACGAGTCAGGGGTGGATGGATGGCATGCTCCCCCCTGTTGTGAGGTGGTCCCCCCGTATGGCAGCTGCATGCCAACGTACATGGCGAAGCAGGTTGGTACAGTGATGCTGGACCTGCTCATAACTGTGGTTCTGCAGGCCAACATCATTGACCCTATGAACTAGATCGTTCCACAGGGCGGTCCTGTCCTGCTGATCATGGGCTGTCCTGCTGAAAAGTAGCGGGTAGTGCTGTATCAGATGTGTCTGGATTACCTCAGTTTCTGCAGCACTGAAAGTTGCTAATCTGGCATGAGACATTTTCCCTGAAAGACATAAAGGTGGAAACAGGTCTGAGCAACTCATACAGCAGGGTTACCATAGTTCTTAATATACATCGCTGTCTTCCCCCACCATATCAGGTACAGCAAACCATTCACACAATGCAATTGGTATGTCAACAGCTTACCTACCATTGGGACATATGTTGTATTATACCACACCTTGTGCTATGTGTTTGTAGCCATGTTCACAAACAGACAAAGGCACGATGTAAACACACTAAACTGAATAAACGAAAACCAGGACTAGTTGCTTCAGGCAGAACAAACAGACACTTTATTACGTGAGCTTGGAAATTCAATGATTTCCTTCCTCAGACAAAAGCATATGCTTGCAAGCTTCAATAAATAGCAAGCCTTAATGCATAAATTAAACAATCAAGTAATTAACAAAAATCAGACATTCTTTAAAGATAAATCAGTTAAAAAAACAAATGTAAGCTTAAGAATTAAATACTACCCATAAAGCAGAACTTTAAAAAGGCACAAGCTATAATAAAAATAAATTCAAAAGTGCCAAGGACACCAACACTTACAAAATTGCTACATAGCAGAAAACAAATAAATCAACATAGAAAAGATAAAATTTAATTTAATCTAAACCTTTTTAAAAAGGTGGGCAAAAAAAGACTAAATAAAAAACAAAAAACAAACAAAATATAAACAGAGCCACCAAAGGCATGTTTTTAATCTACCTTTTCAAGGCTAATCTTTTGAGACAGCATTTAATGGACACGGTCTCATTGAGACCAGGCATTAAATAAGATGCAGTCAAAACCTGCCATCTTAATTCTTCGATTTCAAGATTAATCTGCCAGGGCCCACCTCTATCATCCTTATTAATTTGGGTGAGAACTGAAAACTTAAAGAAATGGCCAGGGTGATCATTGATGTGCCTAGCTAGGGCATTCGTAAGGTCACGTTTAGTGATTGCATAATAGTGCTCATATATGCGTTGCTTAAGCTTTCGCTCAGTTTTACTAATGTAAAAGGCGTTGCAATCCTGACATAGAGCACAGTAAACTACTCCCATTGATTCACAGGAAAAGTGACCTTGAATTTTAAACTGAACCCCCCTAATGTTGACCTGATAGGCTAGGTTCAGGTGCTTACATTGGTGACAACACCCACATCTTACCATTCCTTTGGGCCTAAAACACTTACTTTTATTGGTGTATTGAAGTAAAGATTTCAAATTCAACCCTCTTCTAAAAGTGATAGTGGGTTGATCACCTAAAACCTTGGCTAAAAGAGGGTCTTCCATTAAAAAGGTTTAGATTAAATTAAATTTTATCTTTTCTATGTTGATTTATTTGTTTTCTGCTTAACTGATTTATCTTTAAAGAATGTCTGATTTTTGTTAATTACTTGATTGTTTAATTTATGCATTAAGGCTTGCTATTTATTGAAGCTTGCAAGCATATGCTTTTGTCTGAGGAAGGGAAGTCATTGAATTTCCCGAAAGCGCTCACGTAATAAAGTGCCTGTTTGTTCTGCCTGAAGCAACTAGTCCTGGTTTTCGTTTGTAGCCATGTTCCCTGTGGGGACACTGTCTTTGCTGGCCTGTTACAGATTATTTCAGCTGCATGCCATTGCCAGTGTTCCTATGTGGTATGCATGCTATGTGATTGCTGCACATCTGCCATTCTGTGTTATTGGGGATATCTATGCATGCTGTTGGACATGTTCTGGGATTGTGTGGACTATTACAGCCCACATATTTTCCATAATAGTGACACAATAGCATGTGTAGGGGTTAGTTGCCAGCAGAACCACCTCTCCCATCTCATCTGGCCATGTTACCAGGCCACATCGCATCTGGGACCCACCATGGGACCTTATTGTCTACTGGTCCTGCACTACCTTCAGATGGAACCACCTCAGGAGATGGGGTCCCCCCCACACGAGCACACACAGGCAGAACCCTGTCACCCAAAGTCAGGTCCAGTGTCTGGTGCATAGGGAGCTCCACAGAGACATGGTGGATGTGCTACATCATACACAGGGTGGACATGCTTGCACGT
>NC_056726.1:95329384-95359384 GCF_019279795.1 Protopterus annectens | reverse complement strand
TAACACTACCTGACAAATTCTACACATACTCCCAGATTCTATGTTGATGTTATACACATACCTAACAATCTGTTATTGCACACACTCTGGTCAAGGCTTGACAGGATGCAGGTGTTAATGTGACATATTTTGAGAATAGCTGGCATACACTTTGGGTGAGATGCTACAATGATAGGCTTGTTTTCATATACATTCTCTGACTATGTTCAGGTCTATCAGTTATGTGTCAGTAAAAGCTGCCTACATTTCTTGGATCATCACACTTATTTGTCAGGGGAAGAGGTTACCAGGCAGCAGATATGGGCCATTTATCTGGACATGCTGGACAGATCAGAACAGTTAAGGGGTATGACTATGCCTACAGCTTACTACCTGAACATTCTGCCACAGTCTGTACAGTTGATGGCTATGATTATGCTTACAGCTTACTATCTGAACATTTTAGCATATTCTGTAGAGTTGTTGGGTCTAATTATGCATACAGTTTTCTGTCTGAACTTTCTCACAGACTCTGTACGGTTGTGAGGTATGATTATGCATACAACTTACTACCACTCCTGGGATTCAGATCCCTGCTGTGTGTAGTAAAAATATTACAGTTGACATCACAGTACACTGTGCTATCAGGGAATTGGTGTGAAGCATTCCAGTGTTTTCTGTCTAAGTCTCCCTCAGTTGTACAATATGACTGACCTCTTGGGACTTCCAACATTGTTATACTGAACCTCCTTCACATTTTATCTGTGCTCAACAGTGTGGGTAACACTGCTTATTACAACAGTACTATTTATAGAATGCAGCAGTACAACAACATATGAAAGCAGAATGTACACAAGCACTCCAGGGGTTATTCTTTTATTCACAAGATATTACACCTTTATTTCCACACAACCTATTTGACAGTCTTCCTGCCATATTGTCTAATTTATTCAGTACATCCCATACACAATACATTTGTGTACTGGTGCAACACTTACTAGAACTGTTATATTTATTTGTTATGACACTACATGCAAGATTATTACTAACCTGCCTCACAACACAGCCTTTGCAGCCTAGCAGCATGGCCTTGCTGGTTCGCAGCCCGCTCATCTGCAGCTGTCAGAGAAATACAGTGACATTTAGCCATTACCTATCCATAGTATACACAAGATAGGCAATCATTATCTACGTAGTAGAATGAGTACTTACTCAGTGCTGGGACATCAGCCATCTGCCTTGATTCTTGGATCCACTGCTCCAAGAAATCTCCCCTCCGCTGCTTCTGGTCAGCATGGTGATGCCTGACCTGCTCACCAGTCTGAGGGATACCTGTGGCACTGGTGAGGTCACGGGCGAGACTGTCCCAGGCCTCCACTTTATACTGAGAGCCCTGGTACTGTCCCTGCAGTAGTCTCTGCTCATGGTGTTTTACCAGGGGCCATACCATGAATCTGGACTCTTGGGTGCCCCAGTGCTGCACTCTACGTTGAGTGCCTTCCCCTACTCCAGCCATTCCACCTACAATAGGGAGCTGCAACCAGTTATGGGAAGTATTCGCTCCTGTGGGGTTTAAATATGCTCGATTTCCTGCACTTTCCCATGATTGGATGGTTTTGAAAAGGCTAAGCTATGGGCACACCTGCTTACCTAATGTTGGCAGTGCTTAAAGGGCATACCACTGGGCAGATTGAGTTAGCCAACCTCCACATTGCTTACACCTAGTAAGCTGAGCTGTGCAATGCTTAGCATTGCTTAATATTTACTTAGCATTATATTTTCCTTTTGGCATTGATTTATTATTCATTACGTGTTATATATATGTCTGGTAGCCGTGATTCATGTGTGCGTACACTTTATGGGGTCCTGGGGACTTCTACACTTTGTTGCAATAACACCTCACATCTGGCTTACTGCAGTACTTCAGTTCACATATTTATGTTTTGTGGCAGGTTATACAACATCACACTGTACATAGATTCCTTTCACATGTTCAGTTTGATTTTCCTATGGTGAGGATTTGTTTGTTGAAACCTCAGTCTTATGTACTGCTTTGATGTCTTAGTGGTTAACTACTGTGACTGTAGTAGACATGGTCTTGGGTTTGAGCCTTGCAGGGGCTGTTTATTTTGTTGCTGGGCAGAACACGGGCCATTGGATACAGAGTGATTAAGGCACTTTAAAGCAGTTGTAAGCGGGTTTGGGCGGAGCTAAGCACTGCTAACTTCTGGTTACAATTTCTTACACTCATTTAGCTTCTAAATTGCTTAGTCTGTTTAGGCAGTGCTTACCCCCATGCAAACACACTTAAACACGCTTACTTTTTCTTATATATGCTTACAACTGCTTATTTGTGCTTAAACCTGGTTACTAGTGCCTTATCCATTATGACACTGACACTTCACATGTGCATATCTTGCAGTACTCCAGTTCATAAATATATGTTATTTAGTGGGTTTTGCAGCAAAAATATTGGTTATGATGTGCTTTGCCATGTAAAATAGACTGTGCTGCATTGGGAATCAAACCATTAATGCCTGCCCATTAGACGAATGCTCTGCCCACTACACTATTGCTCTGCTGCTTCATTTGCATATATCTTCCTTGATATCCTCTTCAGCCTTTTAAGCTGCTTTAACCATAGCTAAGTGATGGGCACACCTGCGCACCTACGGTTAGCTGTACTCGGATTTTTAAAAAAAATTAAAGGGGTTTCTTCATTTGATTTTTATGTACTGTTGCTGTTGTACACATGGGGAACTGTTGGTGGGGATATGCGGACACCTGTGAGCAATCTCGCTCATTTCTTATCACTTTCTGCTGTTCTACATTGCAGGGGCATGTTTCTTCATGCGCCCTGCACTTGTAGATGCTACGTGTAAACCTAGGAGCTCGGGTAGTGCACCTTCATTAATATGCATGGCGCTCTGCCATCCTCCTCCTAAACGCGTGCTTCCATGCAGGACTAAGCTAGTCCTGCACAGAAGATTAGTGAATCCGGGGGAATGTCTGTAATGAATCAAGGGGTTTAGTAAACAGATAAATATAGAATAAATGCAGTGTATTTTATATACTGGATTTAAATATTTTTGACTTTTTACCATTTTTGTAATGATTAGCAATGAATTCAGTTTCCAAAATATACACTTTTATATTTAGTGATGTTAAGTATTAAACTGTTATTTTTTGAATGCTGATAAATAACCAGGAAACCTTAGATTATTTTGTGAATTAGGCCCAATATGCTAATAAGATATAATCTGAAAATCTGATGAAAATGGCATTAGATGATAAAATGCAAGATGTGAATATACTCAAAATCAGATGCTCTAACAGAAACTGGGGCAACTGAGGAGTAGCTTTTGAAGTGCGTTACCTTTCATTCATTCATTTTTTAAAACCTGCTTTATCCTATTAAGAATCAGGGTGGTCCATAGCATATTCTGGCAAGCAATGGGCATAAGGCAAAGTAACAGTCTTGGAAGGGACACCAGTATATTGCAGGATGCATTCACAGACGCACACACACACACACACACACACACACACACACACACACACACACACACACACACACACACACACACACACACACACACACACACATATATACACATTAACTTACAATGCAGCCATACCTATGGGCAGTTTAGACGATGACCAGTCTACCAAATGTCATGTCTTTTGTATATGGGAGGAAACAGGAGAACCGAGTGAAAAAGATGCGGGGTGGACATGCACAAGCAACAAGAAACCACTAAGCTAGAAACTGGAAGACCTTCAGCTTTGCAGCAGCACTGTTAACTAAATTCACCAGTAGTTAGCATCTGTTATAAATCAAAATTCTACAATCCGTAGCACTGAAAGGTTTTGAAAGAGATATTTAAGTAAGAATTCCACTGATAAATTCAACCAGGTGCATGACTCATAACTTTTCTTGCAATTCTTTTCTGTTTGTTTTTCCTCTCTTTATGTAACAGGCCAATTAATTTATTTTTCTCCTTTTCTTTTTTGTAAAGGTCTCATACATAGTTGTTATCAGGGATTTACATTATTTCTATGACTGGAATCATTAAATCTAGGTGACAGTAATGCGGTTAAAATGAAAAGAAAAACAATATACACCAATAGGTTTATTTTCGATGCTACTGTTGTGCTTCCCAGGCAGTGTTATTTCTCACAAGGGTAAGAAGGTGTGGGGGCAGTGTTTCTGAAAATACATTTTTGTAACTTTGTATTTTACTTTGTTTATTTCCAGTGAAACTGTTGTTGAGAAGCATTCTGAAAACCATAGCCCTTAAACAAAAAAAGCTAATTCCCACAAACCTTTTTTAAATTTGCCTGCTGCCACAGAATGTGGCTCAATATGTATGTTGCATGTGTCTGTCCACCTAACATATTATTTGATATACATAACTAGCCTCTGTAGCCACATTCTGGGAAAGCTGATAAACATAAAAAAATGTTTCCCAGGAATGAACACTTCACATAAGTGCTAAGGCTTTCTGAATATCCCCATTGTTTCTATTCATATTCCATCCCTGCCTGCCTGAAATTATTTTATGTTTCTTCTTTGCTGCCTTCTATACTCTTGTATAATGCTGTGTCTATTTCTTAGTGATGCCTCATTTGTCCTTCTTCTTGTCAGCCATATTTTTGTTAGCAAATGATAAACACTATTCTTCCATTTGTCTGGTGTTCTTCCATTTGTCTGTCTCTACTGATGCAAACTGGTATGTCCACTTCCTAGTTTAACATTATCAGAAAATTTGTTGTTTCTCAGTGTGCTTTTAAATGTTGTCAGTCCCACATCTTCATTATATTTTTTCATTTCTTTTTACCTTTGAAGGAATCTCATCATTTTTGCCTCCATTTGTAAGTCATGTAAGTCTCTTTATGGTTTTAGGAATTATTATCATTCTATTCACTGGCTATTAACTGGTCATTTTATGAACAGCAACAGTAGTTGTAACAATTATAATTGTATACTGTCTGAGATTTTCAGTTTGCCATATGACTTGGTAGATGCAGGTCTTAGGTCTACTACAAGCAACCAAATCCGACACATTTGAAGACAACTATATTAAGCTAGGGATGTGAGCATCTTGTAGCTCATATGGGCTGCTGCTCATACTCATACCTCTCAACCTCTTAGTGCAAGAGATCTGGACAAAGAATGACAAAATGGGAGGACAAAGGCCCCAAAATAGGGAAATATATTAAATATTTCTCTTATAAACTTAGAAAGTTGCTGGAGTAACAGGGTTTCTTTTAACATACATTTTCTGAAGGATTTGAAGTCTGAAACTCAAATGCATGTCCATTATTTATTGACTTCAATCCTCAGATCATCCCAGGGATTTGCCAGAAAACCACAAATTTTATGAGGAACAGACCAAATATATGAGCCAAAAAATCTGGACATTCTGCGAAAATCTGGACAGTTGAGATGTATGCTTATACTCAAACATAACTACATATTCGGTTAAGGTGTAGAAAGTGTGGATAGAGTGGTGCTTCTGCACCTTGCCCAAATACAGCAGCTGAATTTGAGCAAGATAAATGCACCGTGTGTGTGTGTGTGTGTGTGTGGGGGGGGGCTGGGAGTATAGGTCAGGGTTTTAGGCAGCAATCAGGAGGGTGATTTACATTTAGGGAACTGGGGTGAGTTTTAGGGTTAGGGAGTGAAACCAGATTTTAGGGTTCAGGTGCAATCAGGAACTTTAAGTCTAGGGAGCAAGAGGATAGTTTTAGGTTTAAAGAGCAGTAAGGAAGTGTGGGGGTAGGGAGCAGGAGGGGAGTTTTAGGGTTAGGGAGTAAAAGGGGAGTTTATGGTTATAGAGGAAGAATTTTAAGTTTAGGGAGTAATCAGGCATATTAGGTTTAGGGATGGAGAGTGGAGTTTTCAGTTTACGGATGGGAAGTGGAGTTTTCAGTTTAGGGACCATTAGGGAACTTTTACATTAGCGAGCTGGATAGGAGTGCTACTGTTAGGGTTAAGGACCAGATGGGAGTTTAAAGATTAGAGTTATGACATTGGTAGCGCTATGTAGTTCTGTAGGGTCAGATGGTGAGGAGAATATGTAATTAAGTAGGATCAGGCTAGAAGGAGTTAGAGCACTTGTCATTTAGACCAAGTGGTAGCAAGCATGTTTGCAGGCTACTGGCATATGCACTTGTAGTAGACCTGTAGGTATGCATACCTTCTGAGAATTTTCACTATGAGTGATCAACACAAGACTGCTCAAGTAATGTTTTGTTAGCTCACATGGAACAAAATGTTTCTAAACAAAATGGAAAGCACTCAAAATCAGTGCTTTTAGAGTTGGGAGGGGGGTGTTGGGCAAGTACTCTGCATTTCCATAACTCCTTACGTATATATAGCAACTCTACAATTGGTGTCACATAAAAATTGGAGAAAGGGAGTAACTGCATTTTATAAAACATAGTGCTCTTGGTCCCATATAAACAGTGACGTCACCAGTTAAAACAACAGTCACAAATTAATATAAAAATCAAGTCCAAAATAGTTCATAAAAACCTAATTAAAAAAACAAAACCACATCCAGACCTCAAACACACACACACACACACACACACACACACACACACACACACACACACACACACACACACACACACACACCTTTGCCGATAAACAAAAACACTCAATCACCCACCATAAAAAATATCCAGTCACAAGAAGTAGACTTTAAACCAAAATGTACTCTACCAAAAGCTATCAAATCCCAACCAATAATGTTTCAACCTCACAGAAATATTAGCTTGAAATACTCAATTCAGTCTAGCATAACATGAATATCCTATGCAAGTGTAGGATAACCCTTTTGAGATCTTTCAAAATTTGATTTTTCTTTTTGTAGCTTTCCCTAGACCTGCCAACCAGCAAGGCTGTCCCCAATCAGACATTCTTATTTATTCCATTTATCATGAGATTTTAATTGATATCAGCATGAGAATTGTTGGGCGTGTCATTCAGGCAGCCATGCGGGTGCTTTGTTCCCTCACTGGCATTTCCTGGCAATAAGGGCATATATTATGACCTAACCTTATCCCCAGGTAAGGGTACATGAGAACAGCATCATCGCCAAGGCCTGCAGTGACTTTTTTTGTTTAATTATATGTTTCTGCACACCTATTAGGAAGGCTGCCACATATCAGTGGCTTTGTGATCTCAATGCCCACCCTACACCTCTTCCTTTTCCTCTCTTTTCATGTATTCAGCAAAATAAGCAACCTACTTTAGATGACTCAAGTATGTCATTGCCTTTCTTTTATCTATAAAGGATTATCTTTTTCTCTTATAACCCCCATTTCTCATCTAGCTGCTCCAGGTTTCAGAATTTCTGCTTACAACTACACTAAAAAAAAAAAGAAAAAAAAAAAAAACAGCCACATCATGTATATGAAACATCCTTACTGGCTCAATCATTCTATATTACATTTGTCTGGTTGTTGTTGTTGTTTTGTCTTTCGGCTTTTCCCGGTTAGGAGTTTCCACAGCGGAACTCCGGTCCGCTAATGATTGGTAGTTGCTTTTTAGGTGCCGAGTTACCAGCCCTGACGCACAACCTTCAACGAAGGTATGCCCATTCACGCATGTCTCCACGCAGAAGACGCTCTAGCTGAGAATCGAACCAGACAGCGTCTTACTGTGAGGTGACAATGCTAGCGCAGCACCACCACCATGGTACACAGCCCTTTATTTTGCTGTTTAGAAGACTGGTGCCATACAGGAAGTCCACGACCCTTTGTTCTGACCCTTGCTCCTGACTGGTAATGTACTGCCCTGTGCTAACTCCAAACCCAAACAACTGAAGCATTTGCTCTAAGTTTTGCCAGTAAAACCAATAAAATTATTTTTTCTTGTTTATAAGCTGCCTGTTGTGAGTGTTTGCATTTTTGTATGCCACTAAATGTAAAGTATCTGTGTAATGTTATCTTAAAACTGTTTCCCAAGTAAAATTACATTAACTCACAGTGCATTATGTTTGATGCTGCCTACTTCATTATGTTATAGTTGCATTCATTTACATTTTAATTTTTAACTTAGGCTCATAAGATATTGCAACCTTCATTTTTTTTCCATTAAGGATGGATATGCATTCTGTTTAGCCATCAGGAACACTGCATCTTCTGACAACTTAAAGAACTCCCTGATACTTGTAGTAGTATTTTTTCTAATTATTTTAAAAGTTTAGTTGACTCCACGTGAACTTATATTTAACTACCTTGAATGTATCTTATGGGTTGCATAATTCCTTTTTTCTTTGTAAGTTTTCTTAGCTGTATGCTTTCTTTATATAATACAAACAGGTTAAGAGGTATTTGTTATTTTTTGAAGTAATTCTTTTTACAACACTTTTTAAATAATCTTGTATCCTATGGTTTAATTTTACACTCTGATACCCTTCTTCCATAATCTCTATTATTTGCACTGCATGTTACTTCATTAATCTATATGCTAGTAATTTTGGCACTGTTCTTTCAATCTCAAAATATTGATGACCTTTGTATTTACAATTTCCACACAGCACTCTGTTCAGTTTCTCTCAGCCCTTTGAGTTTATTAACTTGTTCCTTTAGATGTTTTTTTTCTGTTTCTGCTTATGGAGTTCATCTAATTTATTTCTCTTTTCAATTTACTTCTTACATTTTTCTTTTATTCTTTTTGCATCACTGCACAGCATATATTGTGTCCTGTAATGACTGCCTTTAAGGCATCTTGCCTTATTATAGACATAATCTTTGTGCATTGCTCATGAATGTGCATTAAAATCTAGATTTTCCCTGTTTTTCCCCTTAATACCAGTTATTTGACAAAGAATTATATATTCTTCAGAAATCTTATATTACTTGTTTCAGTATTTCTGCTGTACTTTGAGTATTTGTTTATTGGGTAAACAAGTTTACTCCCATGGGATAGCGTTACATGAGAGAGAGGGAGGGATAGAAACAGATAGGTTTAGATTTATATAGAAAGATAGATAGGTAAACATATACTTTTTTATGTATTTTATTTTGGTAACTAACTAAGTGAACTGTCATCTTTAGCCATAACCTAGGCCAGAGATGCAAAACAGTAACAAAACAATTGCCTTCTTTTGTTTTTTATAAGTTGTGGTGTATTTATGGTTTACTATCATAATGTTGAAGGCAAAATGATTTTTAATGAAAAGACTGAAATAAAATCTCGAAAACAAAAACTTTTACCCTCAATGTCAAATGTCAGAAATATAACGATTGACATTCAACATACCAGACTACCAGTTTTGAAAGTCCTTATGTCCTGTTATGTTTTTGCAAGGGGGCAAACCCCCCTGCACCCCCCCACATCCACTACAAATTATATATATCAACTCCGAGATCACACTACAGTAAGGAAGAGGGTAAATTCCGTGATCCTCACTGCACCGCAATCTCCATTCAAAAGGCCAAATTCATAATAACGAATCACACTTTACTTTTGTTATTATGAGTTCATAGTATTCCAGTTCTGCATTGTGCAATTTTGAAACTGTACTTTCCTTTAACTGACATTTGATCAACTGCATTTCCATCTTATGACAGTAAACCTGTATTTTCACTGCACTATGTTTTAATTATATTCTGTTTTGTACTGTATATTTAAATTGGGAAAGAGACTAGAACATGTCACTTAGGGTTAATTACCTGTGAATTAAGGAAGGAGCCAAGAACTAAACCTCATATTTAAGGGGTAAAATAAAACATTTCAAGGCTTGCTGGAAAAGCTTGCTCAGACTCTGCCATAGACTGTTGTGAGGGAATGGTTAGCTTGTTTCTTCTTCTTCTATATATTGTGTTGTATTTTCAGTACGCTGTGTTTTAATGACATTCTGTTTTCTATTGCACATTTAAACTAGGAAAGAGAACAGTGCTGTGTCTCTTGTGAGTCATACAGAAATTCATTTTTTGTAGAAATTGCCTCATGTTTTCTGACAACCAGTTAATTCGCAAACAAACTAAGGTGTATGAGAGATGTATTTACACAATGTCGCTAGAGGCAAAGTTCTCAATAAAAGCACTCCTAATGTCAACCAGGTTGTCAGCAGTTCACATGCTGCAGCCATCACACACAGTTTGAAGCTTGGGCATACATTTCTGTGATGAAAACAAATATTGTATTTATTTATTGGGGTAGAGCACTGATCTCCATGGACCTTTTTCATGTTCACCCCAGGAACATTGTCAGATTAAGTGACTTCTCAGAGTCACAGAGTTAAACAGTGGAGGCTGAGTGAATCAAATCTTGGACCTCAGGAAACAGCTCATTAACAACTCCTTAATCTTCCATGCTAACTGCCAGAATAACCTTCTTTTTTATGTAGCATTAAATGAAATACAGTTGTATGGAATATATTCAAAACATATCCTTGCTAGGCACATTAGTCTGTTGTTAGCCAATACCCAATATACTTGGAAAATATGACTAGTGCCCTAGTAGCCCTCTGAGGTATAAGTACAATTGTCCAAGTGAAAAAAAATGTACACCTTACCAGCCAACTCCAGGTATGGTACTTGTGGCAACAAGGTACATGGATAGAGTTTGAATTTCATCAATGCCACCTAAAATGCCAAAAATTGTTGGCACCATTGCCACCAACGTAAAGAAAAGGTCCTAAATGGCACCAGAGAGATTGTCTGTTTAGGTTTACCACTTGTTCCAGCAATACAAAATGCACAGAACTCTACCTCATTAAAGACAAGGCAGAACAAAGACCAGTTTCAAATATTTATACAGTTCCTCAGTCCTGTTTCAACAAAACCATCATATCATATCTTTTTTTTTTTATAGAAAAAAAAACTTCAGCTTTTTGTATTAGTTTGCTTTCCCTCAAAAAAAAATTAAAAAGTTTTTCCAGTTTTTACACCAGTAGAGCTCACATGCTTAATTATACCAGCCCAGAAACATTAGGAACCACAGGTACGCATACATCTCAGTTGCCTGCATTTTGATGTCTGCTTTCTTTTCACATTTCTAGTCAGCTAGGGATTTTGTGATTGTCATGGCCCAGAGTTGCTGACCAGAAGTTTTCTCTTCACCAGTACCGATGTGTACTGTGCACATCACTGACTGTGGGAGGCTATTTCTGTACATGCAATATCTTGTTCAGACTTACTATCTTCTCTTATACAGGGCCTGACAAAAACATGCCGTGGGCTTGACCAGCTCGTTTCTACACAGCATCTTATTAGCTTTGTCAGGAGAGTACTGTATTGCAGATGTGTAAAGGTAATAGAAGCATGCCTTAAATACACCAGAGACACAGTTGATGACCTTTTGGGTCTGAGGATGAGTGGAGTTGTATTGCTTTTATGTCACAGTTTCAAGATTATGGACAGGAGTCACATGCCAGGTATGCAGGGGGGTCTATATTACCATGTTGACAGAGCTGTTCATTGAACGCCTGTATGTCGACACATGTACACTGAAATACCTAAATGTGGAACGGCCACAAAGCGATTTTTTTCCCCAGGGAAAAAAATTGCAGAGCCGTTGTTAGGAATTTGCTGTTTCTTCCACTGTAGTGCGATCTTGGAGTTGGTATATGTAAGTAGGGGGAGTACTTCATTGTGTCTGTCGGTTTGTTTTGTTTTTTGTTGGCCCAGTGATTTTTTTTCCCTGGGAAAAAAATTGCTTTTGTCACCATTCGACATTTAGGTATTTCAGTGTACATGTGTCAATGTAAGGGCGTTCGATGAACAATTCTATCGACATGGTAATATAGACCCATGCAGGGGATATCTGGCATCACCTGTAACACACACAAAAATTTGTTTAGAGAGAGTGAGTGATGACATGCCTAAACATTTAGCTTTGCATAGTGACCTTGCACTTAATAATCAGATGGTCCTGTGGGAAATCAGTTCACTGGAACTGATAATGCAGGTGAAATGTGGGCCAAATAGGCCTATTTAGTAGTTCAGGGAATGTAGTCCTTCCTGTTCACAAGCATCTCAGAATGAGTGCAAAGTGGGATGGTCCCATAGTGATGGATCTCGCCTCTGCTTTCCTATGGAAGCAGATATGCTGTTCCACATGCACAACATACCTATCAACTGTACTGAATTTCTTATTTTTTACCGGTTTTGAGGTCCAAATTAATGGGGTGCCACTATTCCAGAGTGGCACCCCTTAATTTCCAATTTTCCTGGATTTTTTAAATTTTTTATTTTTCGTCTTTTTTTGGACTGATGTCATCACACGGAGGCGTGCACAGTGATGTCAGCTATGTGAGCAGCCTGCCAGCCTGTCAGATTTCAACTGAGGAGTCAGGCCGCTACTGTCAAAGTCACAGACAATCACAACAACAACACAATACATTATCATACACACCCCTGCAGGCCACGTAAACCAAAAGAAAATGCATTGCATAATATATATATTATATATTACACTTAAAGTTGCACACGTTTACAAACTCTCTCTCATCACACACTCACACTGTAAGAAGAACTCCTATGACCCGTCCCTTCCCAATTCCAAAATAAATAATTATGCAGAATCTGATAATTTCAGAAATAAAGTCCTTTTCACAATTCACCCCAGATAGCTGAGCAGCTCATGTTAGAGAAGATTCAGCAATCAGCAATGCATTAGGACTCTAGTCAACTTGACTCTTTAAAAGGCAGCTATAACACGCTATATGATCAGAATTTCAGAAATAAAATCCTTAATTTCGCCCCAGGCATCTGAGCAGCTCATGTCATGTTAGAGAAGAGAAGATTCATCATCAGCATTAGGACTCAAGACTCGAGTTGACTCTTTAAAAGGCAGCTATAACGTTACATGCTGGACAGGCTGACAGCACAGCAGTAGGCAGTACACATAAATAAATAATAGTAAGTAAGCATTACTAAGCAATGCCATCTCCGTGTTTACTATGAACTTAAGGCTTGGCTTGCCAAATGACTAGGAGTCGGAGACTGTTTTGCAGTAATGCTGTGTGCAAGTTAACTTTTTGCCCTACATTTTTAGTTGAAAAGGATCAGCAAACCAACTCATTGGACAAATGTACAAGTTACAGTTTGTTTCTTAAACATACCTTTTGTAAGCGTTTTTCAGAACCTCACCTTCTTCGCGATTTGTGAAGAATGAGGTTACTACATAAAAACTAGTGCTTTTAAACACACACATGACTGACAGAAATCTAGGAGCTGCTGGAGGCAATATGACCGCCGAGAGATCCAGGAACAAGCTCCCGGGACGTGCACGAGAGCTCCTGCACTGTTCCTGCACGGACACACCTCCTGTAGGCAAATTACCCCATTTGAAGGTGAAAACCATGCAAATGAGATGGATTTGCAATCCAGGAAGCTGGCAGCCGGCCGTGCAGGACTAGTGTAATCTGCAGAAATGTACTTGGTTAGTAACCGAGTACATTTATGCAAACTACAAAACGGAGCCATGACATCTCCAAATAAAGGGTGTATATAACGTGTAAAGCATGCCAATGGCCAAATATATGGCCATTGGCATGGAAAACAGTTGCAAAAATAAAAAAAAAAAAAAAGAGACACGGAACAGTTTTTGAGAGATTTATACACTTTCAATAATTACAACTCTATTGAAGGTGTTCTCATTGTAACACTTGATGTGGTCTCTGTTTTTACTGTTATACCCAATGTGATTGGGTTGAAAAGTTTAACCAGGTTTATGGAAATGTATTCTGATTTGTCTGAAAGTAAAATTATACTAGTGAGGAATTTACTGTGCATTGTCTTAGAAAATAATGTCTTTTCTGTTTGGTAATGATCTATACTGGCAGCGTAATTGCGTAGCTATGGGCATGTCCTGTGCCAATAGCTACCCCAACGCTGATATGGTTGTATGGGAGCATGAGTTTTTATTGAATGGCCCATATCAGAACAAAGTTTTGTTCTTTCATAGATTTGTAGACTACTTTTTTTTATTTTATGGGCAGGTGTAGGAGTGGAATTCTTGGAATTTCTTATGTACTTGAATACAACCACCACTTTTTTTAAGGTTTACATCTGTTGTCTCATATGAGAGAATAAACATTTTGGATGTTCAAGTAAATATTGAAAAAGGGAACATATATACATACTTGTACAGAAAGGAATGTTATGTTAACCATCTTTTAAGCAGAGGAAGTATGCACCCCACCTATGTGTTTGATAATGTCACTAGGAATCAGGTTTTTAGAGCATCTAGGTTGAATGTTAGGGATGCAGATTTCCATCAGCAATTGAACAGTATGAGGAATGATTTACTGGGCAGAGGCTATGGAGAGAGAGATGTGCAGAAGTAGTTAGTTTGCCACATACTGAGGTTAGACCTTATTATTCGGATAGATGATCTAAGGAAAAAGAGACTAGTAGTGATAAGCCTAAGTTAAAGGTGCCCTTAAGCTTCTCTAGTGGTGTTGGGTCTTATATGAACATTACACGTAAACACTGGGGGATTTTGACCACTGACAAGGCGGTCACAAAATGGATAGAACTAAAGAAGCACAGACAGCCACACAAACTGAATAAAAATAGCAAACAGGGAAGGCAGTAGTCGAGTAAGATGCTGAATTGTATTTTATTAAGTGTTTTTCGTTTGCTTAAATAAAAGCAAACTTCTTCAGATAAAATACACCAGAGACAAAGTGCCTTATTTAAAGACTAAAACAAGTCATGTCACAAGAAACTCCAGTCGTGACACACTAGCTACTTAAAAAGCTCCCTCCCTTAAGAACTAGTTACCATGGTGACTTAATACATAATAATAAATATAGATCCTACAAGCTTATTTATACTAAAACAATTACTGCTAAAAAATTAGCAATTAAATACTTCATGCTGACATATATATGCAAATATTCAAACTAATAATTAAAGCAACTAAAAATAAACATGCAAAATTAGTATAAAATGGATACATAATTTAACTTAATACTTTATGCTTACATATAGTACTATCCTCATCTTTGTAAGTTCTTTAGCTTCAAAATACAACTTATAGAGCAGGTCTCATTTATGCCTGGAAAATTATACGCATTTAAATAGATTTGCCAGAACAACTCTAATTCTTCTAAATGTAAGGACAAAGGATCACCTCTGATGTCAAGAGTTGCTTGGTCAATAACTTTATATTTAAACTTATGTTCCTTATGTGTTGAAATATGTTTTGCTAAGGCATTTTCTGTTTTGCCTCTAGTGATGGCATATTGATGTTCGTAGATACGATCATGGAGTCTTCGCTCCATTTTACCAATGTAGAATTCTGTGCAACATTGACACTTAGCTAAGTAGACATACTTAGAATTACAGTTAAATCTTTGTTTCAATTTATACTGAGAGCCATTAACATAAAATTAATTGCCGACATCAATGAATCTACAAAAATTACATGATTCACACTTGAGCATACCTGTAATTTTAGGGATACTTCTAGGATGTTATTCCAACTGGTTTTTCAAGTTTTTGCCCCTTCTGAAGATGACTCTAGGGGAATTACCCAACTTGCTAAACAACATGGGGTTATTCCTAAATAGATGCCAATTCTTCTGTATTATTTTAACTACAAGTTGGCTATCTAAACTAAATGTAGTAATAAAGATCAGATGAAAATCAACTTCTTCCCCTATGTTGTTGCATCGGGTCTGTCTTCAGACACCTGATTATGTGCAGAAGAGTGAACTAAATCACCATTCTTCACACATAAAATAGGATTATAAAGATTATTAGTCCTTTTAAGTTTAACCTCTTCAATCAAGGCATCTAACAGGTCCTCAGGATACTCGCGACTTAGGAACATATATTTTAATGTTTGACATTCATCATTAAGGTCATTGTCCTGGCTAACAATCTGTGCCGCCCCTACCAACTGGCCCTTAACAACTGACCATTTTTGGTGGTGAGGGTGACAACTAGAAAAATGCAGAAAGGCTTTAGAGTAAGTGCTCTTTCTGTGGATTTTAGCTACAAAGCATTGGTTAATCCCATTCTTTTTTAAACTAATGTCTAAATAAGAAATTTCTTCTGTGCTGAAATTAGACGGGAATTGCAGAAATTGGGTAGACTGGTTAAACTATTCTATTTTATTAGCTGTATTAATGTCACCTTTTAATAAAGTAAAAATATCATCAAGGTAAAGTGTGTAGAATACTTTGGAACTTTGTAAGTTCATATGTTTAAAGACAAATTCTGTCTCCCAATAAGCCATGACTAAATTCGCTATACTAGCCCCACATGGAGAGCCCATGGCTACGCCCACTTTTTGCAAGTAATAGTCATTGTCGAACATAAAATAATTATTCGACAAAATGACATCTAAAAGTTCCATTACTAAGGAAATTTCAGCTTCTGATGCTTTTTTTCCCCTCAACATAAAGCCTATCCACTCAGTGTCAATCCTGTGGGGGATACAAGTATAGAGGTCTTTAACGTCTACCGTTAAAAAGTTATTCTCCTCTCTATTCTGTAGTCTGTCAATCTTACTCAAAAATGACCAAGAGTCCTTATGTACTTGTTCTTTGAGTTCCAAATATTTCTTTAAGATCGAATCAAATAATTTTGTGCAGGGGTAGGTGGCCGAATTTCGGCCATCGACCAAAGGTCTCATAGGAGGGTCCACCAGATTTTTATGGATTTTTGGGATTCCAAAGAAAATTGTAATCCTAGGATAACACAAAATCATATAGTTGTAAATATTTAAGTCGATCCTACCGTCTATAAACAGATCATTTATTAGACTTTTAATCTGTTGGTAAGCCCTATTGACCTCACTATGTGAACTTAGTTGGTATGCACCACTATCCAAAACCTTTTTCATACATTGCACATAGTCTATGTTGTCCATTATTGCCAATCCCCCACCTTTATCAGGTTTGCAGACACGAATATCCTGAGATTTAAAGAGATTAAAATTCTCCCACTCACATCTACTAGTGTTATATTTAGTCTTCCTATTATGACCATCATTTGCCATGTGTCTGATATCCAATTCACATATATGTTCAAAAACATGTAGTAGAGGGTGAATGGGGCAGATTATACACACTCGGTATATAGAACTTATTATCTACAAGGTCACCAATTGCGTCACCCATCATTAAGTTGAAATTCAATTTACGGGTGAAAGTCTCAGTGTACCAAGTTCAAGTGTTGACCAGGATCAAATGTGTAACCCTTGACAAGGAATTCCACAGTATCAAGACTAATGTTTACTGTGGAATAATTAAAGACCTTAAAATCCCCAGTCCTGTTTGTGATAATCACTGGACCCATGTTATTAATGATGTTGGCATCCATTATCGCTTCCGTTTGTTGAATTTGTAATTGTTTTTGGTGTTCTGATGTGGGTTCCTCTGTTTCAGTTTGGCCCCTGATGGATAGGCCTGCTGAAAATTTTGATTATCATATGAAGTACTGTTGCCCTCCTGTGAGGAATTCTGTAGTCTTTCACTTCTGCAAACCTCCACGGGGGCAGTGTTTGCATCTACAACTCCTTTATGCCCACTATTACAGGTTTCCTTTACATGATTATCATTGTTATTAAAGTTGTGTGGAACTCCCTCAGATAACACTCTACCATCATGACTAGTTTGTTGCCACACATGGGCTGAAGAGGGTACAGGGAAAGCTGAACCACGATCGTATGCGGTACGATCTTGTTGAAGTTTTTTTTTACTTTATTAGCTTTTAATTTGAGCATATATTGGTCTATGCTCGAAAAGATCCTACTATATTCAAATTTGTAATGCATAAACTCTGTGTCAGCTTTTATACTAAGGTCTAAGTCAGTGACTTCTTTAGACAAATTTCCAACCCAAATATTGTAGTGCCTGACCATCAGTTCCAATAATTCAAAGCCTTGCCTGTTAAACAAAGCCAAAAGGTCCTTATGGAATAATGAATCTGCCACCAGGCCTGTAGGATACTGGTGACAGCGTAAGCCTTTTGAAATCACTTTCTGTTGAAGGCATTCATGAAAATAAGATATTTCTAATTGTAGTTTCTTTAATTTAATCAGTTTATTGTCTAGAGTCTTTAATCTAGTAGCCAAATTTAAAGTGGAAACGATACCTCCAGTCGGTCCACCTTCAACGTCCACAAGTGCATCGCCACAGAATGTGAAACCCCCTATGAGCCAAGAAGACAACAGAGGTAAGCTAATAAGCCCTGAGGTAACACCAGGATCAAACTGTGGTGAAGCATCAAGCCGTGACTGTGAAGAATTCTGTTCGGTTAATGGAGCCGCTGAAAAAACGAACCATGAGAGTTACCATTCGGTACTAAGTCTGTGATAGGTGTACTTCCAGTAATGGGCGGAAGTGCATTTGTCATGCTTGCCCTTTCACTGACTGCTCTCAAATTCTCCTGATTTCCACGACCTACAGAAGCCACAGAACTCTGCTGGTTACTTGCCTAGTAATTGCCAATACTGTTACCAGATGTAGGGAGATTTTTTCATGCATAAGTCTCACAAACTTTTCATTGAAATTGGTCTAGTTGATCCAAACGCGAAGAGAGAGACTGTATCTTAAAAGAGATCATTTCCAATATGGTATTGACATCACTTTTATCTGCCCCTGTAGGAGTTGGATTATGTGCTTGTGAAAACAAACTCAGACTACTAACTGTTCCTGACGCGATAAAAAACTAAAGAAGCACAGGCGGCCACACAAACTGAATAAAAATAACAAACAGGGAAGGCATTAGTCGAGTAAGATACTGAACTGTATTTTATTAAGCGCTTTTTGTTTGCTTAAATAAAAGCAAACTTCTTCAGATAAAATATACCAGAGACAAAGTGCCTTATTTAAAGACTAAAACAAACTCATGTGACAAGAAGCTCCAATCGTGACACACTAGCTACTTAAAAAGCTCCCTCCCTTAAGAACTAGTTACCACGGTGACTTAATACATACTAATGCATTCTAATAAATGTAGATCCTACAAGCTTATTTATGCTAAAAAAAATTACTGCTAAAAAATCAGCAATTAAATACTTCACGCTGACATATTATACAAATATTCAAACTAATAATTAATACAACTAAAAATAAAACTTGCAAAATTAGTATAAAATGGATACATAATTTTACTTAATACTCTATGCTTATATATAGTACTATCCTCATCTTTGTAAGCTCTTTAGCTTCAAAATACAACTTAAAGAGCAGGTCTCAGTTATGCTTGGAAAATTATACGCATTTAAATGGATTTGCCAAAACAACTCTAATTCTTCTAAATGTAAAGACAAAGGACCACCTCTGATGTCAAGCGATGCTTGGTCAATAACTTTATATTTAAACTTATGTTCCTTATTTGTTGAAATATGTTTTTCTAAGGCATTTTCTGTTTTGCCTCTAGTGATGGCATATTGATGTTCGTAGATACGATCATGGAGTCTTCACTCCATTTTGCCAATGTAGAATGCTGTGCAACATTGACACTTAGCTAAGTAGACAACATACTTAGAATTACAGTTAAATCTTTTTTTCAATTTATACTAAATGCTATTAATATAAAACGAATTACCGACATCAATGAATCTACAAAAATGAACATAGGAGTGCAACAACATAGGGGAAGAAGTTGATTTTCATTTGCGCATTATTACTACATTTAGTTTAGATAGCCAACTTGTAGTTAAAATAATACAGAAAAATTGGGATCTATTTAGGAATAACCCCATGTTGTTTAGCAAGTTGGGTAATTCCCCTAGCGTCATCTTCAGAAGGGGCAAAAACTTGAAAAACCTGCTGGAACAACATCCTAGAAGTATCCCTAAAATTACAGGTATGCACAAGTGTGAATCATGTAATTTTTGTAGATTCATGCCTTAGCGAAACATATTTCAACACATAAGGAACATAAGTTTAAATATAAAGTTATTGACCAAGCACCTCTTGACATCAGAGGTCGTCCTTTGTTCTTACATTTAGAAGAATTAGAGTTGTTCTGGCAAATCTATTTAAATGCGTATAATTTTCCAGGCATAAATACGACCTGCTCTATAAGTTGTATTTTGAAGCTAAAGAGCTTACAAAGATGAGGATAGTACTATATGTAAGCATAGAGTATTAAGTAAAATTATGTATCCATTTTATACTAATTTTGCAAGTTTTATTTTTAGTTGCTTTAATTATTAGTTTGAATATTTGTACATATGTCAGCGTGAAGTATTTAATTGCTGTTTTTTAGCAGTAATTTTTTTAGCATAAATAAGCTTGTAGGGTCTATATTTATTAGAATGCATTAGTATGTATTAAGTCACCATGGTAACTAGTTCTTAAGGGAGGGAGCTTTTTAAGTAGCTAGTGTGTCACGATTGGAGCCTCTTGTCACATGACTTTGTTTTAGTCTTTAAATAAGCCACTTTGTCTCTGGTGTATTTTATCTGAAGAAGTTTGCTTTTATTTAAGCAAATGAAAAGCGCTTAATAAAATACAGTTCAGCATCTTACTCGACTACTGCCTTCCCTGTTTGTTACAAAATGGATAGAGAATGAACCTAAATTTTTGTTCAGAAATCAAAATTCTTTGAAGAGACACTTATGTGCACCCAGAGAAGAGAAAACACCTATGGGTGGTATGGGGACTAAGCCTTGTTGCAAATGTTCATACTGTGGGTATATAAATATAAGCAATGAATTTTTACATCCAGATCAGGACTGGCTGTATAAATTTAAAGTACAAGCTACATGTGATACACAGCATATAGTGTATCTTGCTCACTGTGTAGTATGCAAGAAATTTTATATTAGGAAAACAGACTGTACACTCAAGGAGAGGGTTACAGAACACATTTATCACATAGGCAAACAAAGCAGGTGTAATGTCCTGGCCAAACATGTTGTGAATACTAACAGCCAACATAAATTTAAGTTTATGGCCATTGCTAGGAGTTTTGTGAGTAAAAGGGGGGGACATGTAATAGAACTGAGGAACTGGAAGCTAGATGGATAGTCTTATTCAGAGCTGACATGAGACATGGTCTCAATGAACAAATACCATTGAGACCAAAGTTAAAGGCCAAACCTCTACGTAGGTGAAGTAGTTGTTTTTAAGAATATGTATTTCAACAATGTTTTTACAGTGCACAAAGTATATAAGAAACATTTTATGATTATATTTTTATGATTTTCTTTGAATATTTAGTTATTTTGTGGTTAACATATAGCTTTAATATTTTATAGTAATGGAGTGTATATAGACATGTGCTGTATTGTTGTCATGTGATGCATTCAGCAATGTTTAAAAATATGACTAGTTTCAGTTTGTTTTTATGCACCTGAAGAAGCAGATGTGAAAGCACTTGTGCCAGATTAAAGCTTTATAACCTGGAGCCTATCTTGTTTCCTCCTGTTGTTTTTGGGTACCTTGCTATAGTTTTGCTGTTGACACAAGAATTTGCATATACGTGTTTTTTATTGTTCTCGCCGGACGTAATATCTCTCACCATCTGAAAGATGGACATGGCATGAATGTGGGCTCAGACATATATACAGTACACAGGTGGAAGTACCTCATATAGACAGTGTATAATATGTTACTGTCAAATGGACACACCTTTGGAATTGTACATACAGGTTAGCAGCACATTAGTTGGGTTTGTAGTATGGAATACCGATGTTGTCTGGACAAACACTGGCAGACCACAAAGGTCACAGGTATGAAGTATTGAGAAACTGCTGATGTCCCTGCACAAGCCAGCATAAGTGGAATGCCTCACGTATATCTATGAGTCAGATGCAAGTAGCATCCATAGCACACATGCACCCAGCTCACCCCACCATCACCCACAGGTACCTCACATGCCTTATCTCTGCTGTTGGGAATGAGTACAATATGACTCCCACCTCTGTATGGAAATAGCCACAGAATGCAGCATGCTGAAGAGGTGTCCCATGAAGGTGTGTCACTAGCTGTAAGCAGCACCCTGCCAGCATCCACACCATTGGCTCAATAATGACAGAAAGTATTGACATTAACATCTTGCACACCTACCCTGTCACCCCAGGGGAATATAGTGGCTTGCAGTCTGGGACTGTAGGCATGACACAATGCAACGGCCTGCTACAGCTGGCCTGCATCACTACCAAATGCCCTGCAATCCTCTGCCAAAGGCCTGTGTCTCACCCATACTGCCAATGTATGTTATGTCATGGACTCCCAAATAACACAACACAGTCCACAGAACCCAAATGCAAGGCCATGTCAGCAAATCCCAGTAACATGTCCACCATGTCCTAGTACATGAACTGTGGACCAACACCAAATTGCTGCTGGGATGAAGTGATAACTATACGGAACTTATCAGATAATGTTTGCTTAATGTTTGCAAGAGGATAGAATAATGGGGGGAGGGGGGTAAGAGCATGGATGCCATGGAGTGTGTGAAGTCTGAAACTCAACCTTGTGCACATACTATCCCTGCCTGCAAACACAGGAATGGGTGGCTATAAACCTGCTTGTAAACCACAGTGTGAATGGGCAATGTCCAGAAATATAACCCCTGCATATGGGTAACTTGTGTGAATCTCTACAGCTGTGAGTGTATGGTCACAGCAGGATATGGTCATACTGTAACGTCGGTGGATGTACAAGCATGGGATCCTCAGCCACCACTGTGCCAAGGTGCTGAGCCATTTACACAGACCCATCAGCAAGGGTCAGCAGCTTCCCGTCCAGAATGCCATGATTGTGCAAGAATATGTAGGCTGCAGACCACAATACTGGATGCAGCTGCATTCACCCTGTGTTCCTCAGGAAATTACTGCACGCAAATATGTATACCTGACAGTAGTTGATGACATAAAACATAACAGTGTAAAACAGTACATATGTTTGACTATGTCTGCTAAGCAGCACAGACACAATTACCGACAGTAACCCACTGTCCTTTGCCCATTTTCACCCTATATTGTCAACCAATCTACAGATATCCTGCAGAAACAGGTTGCTAGCTGTAGGTGTACAACACAAAAGCCTGCACTGGAGTGCAACCTATCTGGAATGGATTCACACATGCAATACAGAAGGTCATACTAGGCATGCTCCCACACTTAGAGAAACAAAGCCCATGTCTGACAACAAAATACTGAAATGTCATACTGGGCATGCTCCTGCACATACAAAATGAAGCCCATGTCTGGCAACAACAGTGGATTATACACATCTGACAATCACAGATGTTTGTGCACACACTCCACATTGCACACCAGTCATGCTTTGCATACACATTGGATAGGAATGCACACATATATCCAAGGACAACACACTATAACAGGCCAAAATTACATATACATAGATGTGTGGAAGAGAGTGACAGACAGTGACAAAGAGTCTCCCATCGTGAGGCCTGTCCCACCCAGCACACATCCAATTGGCTAAAACCACATGATGTGCAAATGTCAATCACTGTAGATATTTGCCTCTGGTATCCCTCAGCACTATAGTGCCTGTGGTGCTTGTGATAACTGTGTAACATGACTGTACAAGTCAGTGTTCATCTAGCAGTTGTATACACGTACATGTGAAATATAAACCTTTGTGTGCCTGAGTGTTGTGTGTCTCCTTCCAGATGAATGGTTTATGGCCCATGCACACACACTGCACTCCTCATTGCTGTACTGTGGCAAGCCTGCTGATGTCATTCATTTTGAAATACACCTTTGGTGAAGGATTAACCCTATAAACTCTGTGGTACGTGCTAGAACTGTGTAATGCTATAGTAATATGTACTAGTTATGTAGGAGTTCTAAACCCAGGCATGGCATGTATGTGTAGGAATCAATGCTTTTGAGGTCATTCACAGTCACTACAACTTTCATTGTCCTACTTTGCCAAGCCTGCTGATGTAATTCACTTAGAACTACACCTTTGGGGAAGGAGTAATCCAATAAGCTCTGTGGGGTGTGCTATAACTGTGTAATGCTGTAGTGTAATGTATTAGTTAGGTAGGAGTTCTAATCCCAGACATGGTAACTGTAAAACTGTGTGTGTCTGTGTAGGGATGAATGCTTTTGAGGCCATTCACAGTCACTTCAACTTCCATTGCCCTACTTTGCCAATCCTGCTGATGCCATTCACTTAGAAATACACCTTTGGGGAATGAGTAGCCCAATAAGCTCCATGGCATGTGCTGTTACTGTGTAATGCTGTAGTGTGATGTACTAGTTAGATAAGAGTTCTAATCCCAGACATGGCAACTGTAAATATTACGTGTTTGTCTGTGTAGGGATCATTGCTTTTGAAGCCATTCACAGTCATTACAACATCCATTGCCCTACTTTCCCAAGCTTGCTGATGCCATTCACTTAGAAATGCACTTTGGGGAAAGAGTAACCCAGTAAGCTCCATGGCACATGCTATAACTGTGTGATGTACTAGTTAGGTAAGAGTTCTAATCCCAGGCATGGCAATTGTGAGACTTGGTGTGTGTGTGCTTGTCATTAGTATCCTGTGTGGAGGTAGCTGTGAGTGTGTAATAACAGGACCCATTTTGAAGTGGGTTTTGCATATTTCTTATATGGTGGGCCTATTATATGTCACAATGTCCACCTTACAAGAATAACATATGTCAAACAGCAGAGAGGCTGGGGTAGACAATCCATAACCCTACATGTAACATCATGGCTTGGGGAAGAATATAGGCAACCCTTGTATTACCCAGAAAACACATTCCACCCATGTCTCATACACAAACACACTTGACTAGGCAACAGCAACTATGTTGGTAATTCCCTGCATATTGCCCACAGATAGTAACCATGGTGTGATTGCAGTGGACTACAGAGGACATGGCACCCAGCGCCTACAGTGCTCCTTCACTATGTTCCCCACTGGATGCCTGCAACAACTGTAGAGTCAGCAAATGTAACCCACAAAGGACATACCATGCCTTATACACATACCATGTATAGACAGATGCCACTGACACCAGTGAATACCTGTATCATGCTGTCAGTGTAGGTGCAGGGTCAACCTGGTTTCCATTGCCAGTTCTCACCACATGAGATCAGGAATGGCATATCTGATGATAACAATCTGTCTACACAACATGCCCTAGACACCCCAGGTACAATTCCACATGTCATAGTACATGCATGTGGGACGTGTGCACATCCCAGACACTGTCCATGTTATGGAATATAGAACACATACATGGCAAGCATTGCACAGCACTGGCCACCCACAATAGTATCCACTCATCTGGGATACTATTGCACAGCACTGGCCACCCACAGTAGTATCCCAGATGAGTGGATGGTGAATACAATACCCACCTGTGTGGGCCAATCCAGACACTACACCCCTGAGCCACACTACAGACCATTGTCATGTGGCCTGATGCCAAGGTATACCCTTTACCTAGCCTTGTACAGCCTTTTGGCACAGTCACCCACTACACACCTGTGAAGCAATACACCCATGCATGTCAGTACTGCCAAACTGGTGTCTGTGTGTGTGTGTGGAGTATAATGATTTGGATGCCATTCACACTCACTACACCTCCCAATGGCCTACTGAAGCATGCCTTCTGATGTCAGACACCTTGACATACCCTTTGCCCATATATCAGCCTGATAACCTCTGTGGTGCATGTGATACCTGTTTATTACTGTAGTGTGGCAAGCTAATTAGTTAGGAAGTCAAATCCTGACCCGGCCAACTGTGATAATGTGTGTGAATCCCTGAGAGGGTGTGGTTGTATCGTCCTTAACACCTGTTCTTGTGGACAGGCACATGTGCTACACCTACCTTATCCCTCCTTTATCACTGTTGCTGATGTAACTCACCGTCATTTATACCTTTGGACAGTTTCCCAACATGTAAGCTCTGTGGCACATGCAATAACTGCAGAGACATGTAATAGCAATACATAGGCAGGGGCTTGAAACCCAGTACTGGTAAGTGTGTGACACAAACATGCTTAGCTTTTGCTCTCCTACCCCTTCCCTGTCTTACTTTGTGTCTGTCTGTCTCTCTCACTCCCTCTCAGGTGGATGTGGAGAAGTACACTTGCTTTGCTTAGGCAGCAGCTTGTGTTTTGTAAGTGATGCTCATTATCAGCTGATGGCCTGTGCACAAATTGCAGTCACTCACTAGCTGATTGCATGTGGAACAGCTGTGGTAACATTCCCATAGCCAATTGCATGGAAACACACTCCTATAACTAGGAACATCATGTGGGTGTTGGCCCTTTTCATTCACTGTGAGCAGGACTTCATGTCAGTGTTTGGCAAATGGCATCAAAGATGACAGTGCAATATACCTCTAACAACATACACTGTGGAGACAGGCCAACAAACAGGAGGGGGATGTTCCAGACATGACTACAGAATGTAAGTTTTGCTCTTCTGCATTTGGAGTACTGTTAGTTTAACAGGGTTTGTGTGGGTATGGCTGGTCTACATGATTTAATACCTGTCATGACAGTGTTATGTGTTTGAGGAAACACCCATCTGTAGGGTTATCTACAGACTGACCAATGTTTGGAGTCTTATATGTCTTGTGTTACTCACAGATTACCTATCTTAGAACTGCAGAAGCATAGTCTGAGGATTGCATTCAGTACATGGTGACAACCATGAGAGTTACTGACTTCATATCCCTCATAGGACATATGTCACAACAAACCCTGTTACAACAGTAAATGTATGAGGTTATCACAGCAACATGTCAATATTGGCCCTGTGTTTGTGCCTCCAGCCACAACTCTGTCAACCTTTGTACATATGTCATGCAGTAAGAGGTGCATATGTTCAGTACACCATTCTTTATTGACATCATACCTGATAACAAGCCAGTGAGATATCAGACTGCTAGACATGTTATGTATAGTAGGGGTTATATTTGAGGACATAATCTGGCCATTCTGTGGTAGTGTGTACAGTACTGAAGTCTGTGTACATATGGTGATTATCGACAGTGTGAGTATTGTGACAATGCACCTTGGCCTGTGTACAGACTGTGGTAGATGTCATTGTTCTTGGTCCTGTTCTGTCTGATGTTACATGCTGCTACAGTGTATGGTACCCTATCACCTTACATGTTTGTAGGGCCAAACACACACATGTCCCATACCACAGACAGGCATCGGACCACACTGTGTAGTGGCCCAGTTTATGTAGGGTTAGTTTGTGAGTGGCACATATGAGGATGGTGTTGATCAGACAGTCCATATAATGTAATACTAAGCTCGCTTAACATATGTTGCTGTGGCTGCATTCACACTGGTTGTGGATATACACTTTCACACAGGTGTCTGTTACTCTATGCTGTAACATGCCTGTAGAGCCTGCTATATTTGCAGATAATGTGTATTCCCCCATAAGAAATGTAGGCCAGTGTTGTGGCAGTCTGCCTGTAGTTTGCACAGTGCTTTGTTACATGCCTAGCAGCTTAGTGTATTTACCCAGTGTGATGTGAAGTCATAGACTTTCTCCTGAATGTTTACTACCTTTGTCATTAGGTCAGACTTTTTGTTGTGTTTCACTGATATAATGACTCTAATGAGTTTATTTTGTAATAACTTAATTTTGTAATTACTTTTTAGTAATGTATTAAAATATTACTTTATTCCTTTAGCATTTTATGTAGTGGAGCTTTTCTCCTCGGGCCTCTACTGAAAATGGACATGTATCCAGTTAGACTAGCCCGGTCAATAAATGTAAAATAAATAATAAAAATAAAATAAATATTATGCCCAGATATTTGTCAGATGTACTGCTGCCGGGCCACCATAACTGTCATGTATTTCTGACAAAGCAGTGGGATGCTGTACAGATGTGTGTCACTAACTAGTGGGTAGTATGTGACCATGTGACCTCTGCACCACCAGTTATTATGTGTCAGGACAGACAGGAGTGTGTGAATGCATAAACTGTGTGGGTATATGTATTCCAGTATTTACGTGATATACCCATTTACATGGCTGTTCGACATTCGACATTGTCAGGCTTGGTCCACGTGTCTTGCACTAAGGGGTTCTGTGTGTACCTCTGGACTGACCAGAGTGTGTCAGACTATCCACATTTATTGGTGATATCTCTGCTGTATTCCACAGGACCATTACTGTGATATCAGTGGTACTGCACTATGAGGACCTTAGGATGTCTGTCAGTAACTGATAGCGTACATGTCAATAGCAGATGTGACCTCCCATACACAACATTTCTTTTAAGACAACCCCTGTTACAGTAGCAACAGTCTACATATATACCTGCAATACGTACATGACATCCCCTTGCATTAAGAGGTTGAGACTATTGGTGCTGAGGTATGACTACATGTTCTGGACATATGTTAAACATATACGTGTGTGTGTGTGTATACATATATATATATATATATATATATATATATATATATATATATATATATATATATATATATATATATATATATATATATATATATATATATATATATATATATATATATATATATATATATATATATATATATATATATATATATATATATATATATATATATATATATATATATATACATACATATAGGTTCATAGGTAAGTACTAGGCTATCTGCCCGAGGGCATTTATAAGCCTAGCCAGGGAGTGTGTCGGCTTTCGCCACCCCATTGATTAATTAACTGAGCCTCTGTCAAGCAGAGCCAATGAAGTGATCCCAGGGGTGTATTTTCTGTTACCCATCCACTCGTCAAGGTTTCTCTTGAAGAGTATTAGTGAGGGGCTCTGCCTAATGTAGTTAGGAATTTTGTTCCAGAGCATGGGGAGTCTCTGTGACAGGAATCTATCCCTCCAGCATGTTCTATTTATTGTTGTAGCAAGGTTTAGCTCACTAGAGCGTGTGACTCGCAGATTTCTTTAGGTGGAGCATGTCCATCAATTCTGAGTTGGACATGGCTTTGTAAGTCAGACAGAGATCACCTCTGAGTAAGTGATATGCCACTGAGTACAGCCGGAGTTTTTTCAGTCGGGCTGCATAGGACATATGTTTGAGGTCAGTAATCCTCTTGGTGAGGTGCTTTTGTGGTCTTTCCAGCTGTTGGAAGTGTCTTGTGAGGTACATCCCAAATGGGGCATTGTACTCTATGATGGGTCTGATGAGTGACAAGTAGAGGGGCACTATAACTTCTTTATTTCTAGTTATGAACCCTTTAGTAATTTGATGGGCCACATAGAAGGATTTCGTAAGTACTTTGGCAATATGATTGTCAAAGGAGAGATTACTATCTACCTGGGTCCCCAGATCTCTTATTACCTCTTCTGTAAAGGGGGCTGCCGCCTATTTGGTAATTCATGGGTGTTTTGTTTTTCCCAAATGGGATGACTATGCATTTTTTGGCATTTAGCTTGAAGCCATGACTTTGACACCAGGTGTCTGTCTCAGTAAGGCCTTTCTGAAGGATGTCCGTGTCAGCCGGAGAATCAGTTATGGCTCCCAGTTTGCAGTCATCAGCAAACTTGGTTAGCCATAGTCCTCCTGTGTTTGCCTGTACTTCTGAGTATATGACGAACAGTAGGGGTCCCAGGACTAAGCCTTGCGGGACACCACTTGTGACTGGTTTAGAGTTGGACCTGGAGCCCGCTATTCTTACCGTGTGAGTTCTGCCTGTAAGCCAGTTGGCAACCCATCTTGTGATATAGGGGTTTATGTTCAGGCTGGTGAGTTTTTCTATAATACCCGAGTGAGGAATGGTGTTGAACGCCTTGGCGAGATCAAGGTAGGCTGTGTGAACCACATTTCCCTCGTCTATGGCCTTGGTGACTGTCTCGAAGAAGTCTATCAGGTTCAGTAGGCATGAACTGCCCTTAACAAAGCCGAACTGGGTCGGGTCAAGTGTTTGGAGGTTCCCAATGTCTTTGTTATTGAGATCCATGATGATGCGCTCCAAAGCCTTCCAGACCAGGCTAGTCAGGCTTATGGGGCAATAGTTACCAGGGTCATTTGTGGCCCCTCCTTTGTGGAGCGGAATAACCATTGCTGTGCGCCATTCTATGGTCACGTAGCCTGTGGAGAGGCTTAGGTT
>NC_056726.1:95271884-95324384 GCF_019279795.1 Protopterus annectens | reverse complement strand
TCTGATAACATAGCAGGGTAATGACATCTGTAATAAGTATATGTAATGCCATGTACAAAACATGCGTCTATGTGCAGTCATTGCAGTAGCAAGGGGTGTGAGTCTACTGTCTGGAACACTTGAGTATATATGGCTTGTACAACACTCTTGTCTGTGTGAATGTGTTACATACATGGTTAGTATCCCAGGTTATATGCATTCACACTGGCATGTAGTGTATCATTACGTTACTACTGTTGACAGTGCTTTCCCAAGTAAGAGTAGATTGCTAATTGTAGTACTGGAAACAAACACCCCTGCATGCAAAGATGGACTCTGAGTCCTCACTGTTGTGTTCTTGGTGATTGAGCTGTGTCTCATTAAATATTTCTTACTGGATAATGATCTGACATGTGGAAAATAACTGTAGACTACTGTGTGTATAACACATGTCAGTGAGGGCTGCCGTCATGTAGTAATGGCATACCTATCAGTGTCAGACGTCTGTCTGTCAACACATTCATCTTAATGCATAGCTAGTTGGCTAGCTGATGTCTGTCAGTCCTCTGTCCAGATGTGCAGATGTCAGGTATCCATCTTGAATACTTACAGGCAATCTATGCTTGACTGACACTGACATGTCTGCCCAGCTGTGTTATAAATGCCACAGATAGGACTCCACACCCTGTACGCACCACATGCCATGGATACCTCAACTACTCTACCACAGTCAACCAGAACATGCTTGGGTACAAGCATGTTCTGGTTGACTGTGGTAGAGTAGTCAACCAGAACATGCTTGGGTACAAGTCTCCAAGACAGACACTGACCATGTTATGTAATACATGTTGCGTACATGTCAACTGGAACATCTCACTGGCTCTCTGCAAGAGGCACCCAGATGATTGGCTGATGCATGTCACTCTCACCCTGAGGATCACCTCAGTAGTGTCTGTTGATAGATGGCCTGCTGGCACATGGCAGGTGGCATGATACCACTGTAAACACATCCCCTACACTTCCCATCTCTCCATAGACAATAGCCCAGTACACACCTATGAACACCTGCACCGATGCACCCCAGTACTGACAAATGTGTGTGTGTGTATTACTGAGAATATCAGTGTCTGTGTGTTTGTAGACATGTATTTGTGAATATCCTGAGGCCCTTCACTCCCACCACACTCCCCATTGCCATAGTTAGATGTGGCTGCTGCTGTACTGGACATTACACGTTCCTTGTTACACTCTGCTCCCTAAGGGCTACCTGGGCCTTGCAGTACCAGCACAACAATGTTGTACAAATGGGTTGATAGGCATGGGATACCCACTGAGTTCTAGCGTGTGTGTGTATGTGTGCATGTGTGTATATATGCAGGGTACAGCATTCCGAGGCCACAAACTCCTGTTACAATACGCATTGCCACCTAGTATTAGGGATAGTGATGTTGCTGACCACAGGAGAGGCATGAGAGTGCATCGCCCTACTATGCCTGTGGCGTGTGCATTAGATGCATATCCCTGTAGTAGCCCTCTTGGGATGGACAAGGGGTTGCATTGCAGTCCTGGTTAGTGTGTGATGGTGGGTATGTCAGAGTGTTATCATGGGTTCCAGTGTATACAATATCCACAATGGGGTGTGGGTTCTGGGTATACTGTCATTACCCCATGGTACCCTCGGTACATGTCCTATGTACAACGGTGGGGTGACCACTGTCACTATCAACCATAAAGGTAACTGGTAACACTATCCAGCCCAGTTATGCATGTGCTGTGTGCAACTTACCTGTAACACAATGGACACACTGATACGGTAGTTAGCACAGATAGGCCCAGGTCTCTCAGATGTGTGTCTGACTGTGTTTGTCAATGTGTATATGATGGTATGTCACACTATGTATTGTCCATAAACAACCATTACATCCCCCATTACCATACTGTACATGCCTGGGGATGTTCTGCATGTAACGTAACCTGGCACACCTCATCCTAAAAGCTGTGTGGTGTGTGCAGTTAAAGCTGCACACATCAGTAGCACTATATACCTAGGTAGGGGTCTAGTCCCTGTGTTGCCAAGTAAGAGTGTGCATGTATGTGGAGGGATCTACTTCAGTTTGTAGAATATACATGCCCCAGAGGGTCATCTGTCCAAGAACTGCCTGGTATATGCTAAAATTTCACAGGTATTATCCTGTGGACATACATTCCATCACAACTAGTGTTAGATGTGTAACTAGCATCTTCCCCACTGTATAGGTGTGCAGTGATACTGGGGTTGGTATATATAGCTGGGTGTGGCTGTTGTGGATACAGCCAACATCATTGCAGTTACTGTTGAGTGTATTCCCCTGCGTAGCTGGCCGTAATACTGTACAGTTCATGTTAACAGGTTAGGTAGCTGTCTATCACACTGTCTGTGGTTCTACAGCACCTCTCACCCTCCAAAGGGTAGGGGTATGCCACCCACACTAGTACACATATGTTTACTGAGTTGAGGATTGCACTACATTGGGGAAGGGGGCATATACCCTGCCAGTACCATCGTCAGTGACATTAAACTAGCAGACTGCTTATTCCACAATGTGTTGTTGTGCATAGTCTGGCTTGGTGGAATTACATAGACTACAATGGATTCCTGGCACAGGTACATGCATCCATGTGTACAGTATTCTCTGTGTAGTGCATCAACACCAAATCCACTGTGTGTGTTATGCACAAACATGTGGTGTATACAACCCAGTACAACTACCATTGTCCACTGTAGAAGGGTACAATGGGTTCCTTGCACAGGTACATACATCCATGTGTACAGTATTCTCTGTGTAGTGCATCAACACCAAAGCCTCTGTGTGTGTTATGCACAAACATGTGGTGTGTACCACCGAGTACAACTACCATTGTCCACTGTAGAAGGGCTGCTAACAGCAACTACCATGCATTCGCCTGTATACACCACCCCCAGACCTATTGGTCATGTGGTAGCACCCACCTCCGCAATGCTGTCTGCCAGGTGTTGTGTGTGCGGGCTGGCAGGTGCCCCGAGGCTGGGAAGAAACTCCTCAACATGTGTCGGGGGACTGGATGGCATGACCCCCCCCATTGCAAGCTGGTTTCCTCTGACTCTGGCAGCACGCTGACGGGCACAGCGAAGTAGATCTGTGCATTGATGACAGATCTGCTCATAACTGTGGTTATGCAGGCCAACATCATTTACCCTGTGGACAAGATCGTTCCACAGGGCGGTCAGCTCCTGCTTATCATGGGCTGTTCAGCCGAACAACACCTGGTAGTGCTGCACCAGGTGTGAGATGATGACATCATTCTCCTTCACTGAATAAATGGGCAACCTCTCCCTGGACATACTGCCTGAAAGACATTAAGATGGAAACAGGTCTGAGGACCTCATACTGCAAGGTTACCATAGTTGTTAATACACATCTCTGTCTCCCCCCCACCATATTTGCAACTACAATCTAATCACACAACTCAACAGGTATGTCTACAGAATACCTACCGTTGGGTCATATATCATATTGTACAACACTTTGTGCTATGTGTTTGTAGTCATGTTCCCTGTGGGGGCACTGTCATTGGTGGCCTGTTATGGACAATGTTACCTGCATGCCATTGTAAGGGCCACTATGGTTCCATATATGCATGTGTTCTGTTTTGTATGTGATTGCTGCACATCTTTTATTTTGTGTTATTGCGGATGTCTATGCATGCTGTTGGAAATGATCCGGGACTATTACTACCCACATTTGTTCTATAACAGTGACACAATAGCATGTTTGGGGAACAGTTGCTAGCAGAACCACCTCTCTCACCTCATCTGGCCATGTTACCAGGCTGGATAACATGCGGAACCCACCCTGGGGCCTCCTCATCTACTGGTCTTGCACTACCTTCAGGTGGAACCACCTCAGGGGATGGTGTTCACCCCCTCCGGGAGCACACACAGACAAGATCCTGTCACCCGAGGTCTGGTGCATAGGGAGCTCCACAGAGACTTGGGGGATGGGCTACCTCACCTTGAGGCCCTCCGTACACACTCACAGGGTCCACATGCTCCTCCTGCTCAGCCCCCAGCCCAGGCACCTTCACGGCCATGAAGCTGATGTTGTGACTGCCCATGGGTCGTGACCTTGGTCCCATTATTTACATATGGGAGATCATGGGCTTCCACATTACAGACAACACTCCCCATCCAGGGTGTTTACCCACCACGTGTCATACCACCCCTGTAGGCTGTCTTCTCTATCTTCCAACCCAACCCACCTCCAAAAATATACCTGCTATCCTTCCCCAAATTACCAATCCCACCTTCACAAACAAGGGCAATGTGTTCCCAACATGGGTTCACCCCTGACATAACCATCCATTTTGCACACACTTACTGCTGTATATGTATATATATTTATATATATATATATATATATATGTGTGTGTGTGTGTGTGTGTGTGTGTGTGTGTGTGTGTGTTGTTATGTGTGATGTTCCCTCACACATATCATGCAGCACTGTCATTCAAAAGTAAGGGACATGTATTTATATGTGTGTGTGTGTGTGTGTGTGTGTGTGTTTGTATATATGTAGACATACACACATATATATATCTATATATGTGTAGATATATACTGAGTTGTGTATATATATATATATATATATATATATATATATATATATATATATATTTATTTTATTTTTATTTTACATTTGTTGACCGGGCTGGTCTAGCTGGATACATGTCCTTTTTCAGTAGAGGCCCGGGGAGAAAAGCTCCAATAAGAAGAGAAGGTACAATAAATATACGTGCAGTAGTAAATAGTATTAACATAAAGATACAAAAACAGCTGGCTTTACATATTGCTGAATAACAGGCACAGAGATTATGTAGATAATCTTACATGGTTACATTGTGCAGCCGTGAGGGAAGATTATAAACTCTGGGATGGGGAAGATATATATAAATATATATATATATATATATATATATATATATATATATATATATATATATATATGTATATATATATATATATATATATATATATATATATATATATATACACACACACACATATAGGTGTCGGTATATCTGTATATAGATATATATATATATATATATAGATATATATATATATACACACACACACACACACACACACACACACACACACACACACACACACACACACACACACACACACATATAGGTGTCGGTATATCTGTAGACATATATATATATACACATGGGGTGCATTCAGACATCAGGTCCACACTCTGTAACGCTCCTTCCTGCACAGCTGCACTGTTCTGCCTTGCTGCAACACAGACAGGTGCCACATGTGGACGCAGCCTAACATTAGGGGGGTATATATAGGGACAAATGGCAGGTAAGCCTATTATACACCTATGGCATTTGTGCATGCTACATTACACATTAACATAACTGTCCTGCAAGTGGTGGGCTCTGGAACACACATGTCCATCATAACGGCATTACTTCCACCACCAGCTATTGGCCACACTAACATACATGTCTTGATTTCACAACACACACTATGATGGCTTACATCTTGTCAGTCAGTGCTGATCTGCACAGTTGACAGGTATAGCCCACTGCCCACAGGGACAGACACTACTGTCCATAGCAGTTGTTCAGCTGGACATCATTACAACAACAACACCTTGTGGCACATATAGATCATTCCACATCATCTATCCTGTTATTATGGACCAAATACTACATTCGGTTACATGCATATATACTTCACATATCTGTTGTGGGAATTATGTCTCTTCTGGATACAGTTTGCTGTGTGGATGGCTTGATGGATGTGTTTTTTTTGTTTTTTTTGTATTTGCTTTTTGTTGTTTTTCTTTCACTCTCTTTCTCTCTTTCTCTATCTTGGTCTCTCTCCACTAAATGGATGAGCTGCTTTGAATAGATTGCAGCATGCATTTTGTAGGTGATGGACATGATCAGGTGATGGCCTCTGCACCAATCAGTGTCCACCACTTGCTACCTGCATGCAGCATGCTTTGTAGTACTTCCAATTACCACGGTCATGGCAACCCACTACTATAAATTCCTACATCATGTGGGCGTGGTCCCTTTACCTTTGCTGTATGGAGGACATCCTTCCTGTGTGTGGGCAGCAGCATTACAGACAGCAGGTAGCAATAACTCTTACAAGAGGACTTGCAGACTCAGGGCAGCTACATATTTGTATAAGGTTCCAGACCTGCAGACAGTATGAGTATTGTTGTTATATGCATTGTATACTACCAGTGTTACAGGGTTTGTGTGTACATACTAGTTTAGGATGGAATGCAGTCTGTCTGCATAGCTCTCAACTGTGGGCCTATCCACATGATAGCCAGAGGATTGCTTATTATGTTTTGTCTGTCCACCACACAGGTCTTGTGTCAGATATGTCACTGGTATTGTGTTTGTTGAGTGCTATCAGTGCATGGCTACATCCATTTGTGTTTCTGACTTCATATTCCTGACTAAGGGTATGTTGCAGACTATCCTGTAACACCAGCAACTTTCTTAGTGTATAACAACACTATTTCAAATATGGCCCTGTGTTCCGTCCCCTGGTCTCCACCTATATACCAGGCTTTATCCATATGACATGCAGTAAGAGGTTGTTATATAGTGGCTTGTGATTATGACATGCTGCCATTCCTGCCATCGTTCCAGTGCTGTTGTGGTCCCCACATATATTATGGGGTAGGGTCCATATATATGTGGGCTACAGCTGGACAAAACCTGTGTGCCCTTCTGCAGTCCACAGGTCAGTGGATGAACCAGTTATATGCCCCTGTAAGTCAGTCTATGAGGGAGGGGTATGCACCATATATAACCTAGGCAGTTACAGCATGTGAGGGTTATCAGTAGTAAGACACCTTAAGGTGTATGGCTGTACATTTTTCATACATTTCACCTTGGGAACATTGGTGGCCTAGTTCTTACTGTCATACAGGCTGTTCTGTTTGTCTGTGTGATAGTGATGTTTTCCGTTAAGCATTGTTATGTAATACATACATCGTCATTGTGGCAACTTAATTCTTTTCCCCCTACGGGTTGAGTACTGAGTGTAAATGGAGGCTGATGAACTATATATCTGCATTACTTACTGTTGATTGATTGTTATCCTCTGGCCCAGTCTTTCTTTACTGTTGTACTACTTGAAGGCCTTGGCCTGGACAGCAACATATGCTATGCTTTTGGATTACTGTATAAAATGATCTGCTTGAGAGTTGCATTACTCAGTTAGTTCATATGTTCATAGGTTGGTACTAAGCTATCGACCCTAGGGCCTATACAAGCTTAGCCATAACAATTCCCTGGCTATTTCTTCCCACAATGTTGCATGATTGTTGTGTGTATTTCAAAGACCTAACAGCTATATGACATGGCATATACAACTGTAATAGTACATAAATAAACATTTCTTATGTATGCAAACCTGTCTGTGGTGTCATAGGTTCATAGGTAGGTACTAGGCTATCTGCCCTAGGGCATTTATAAGCCTAGCCAGAATGTGTTGGCTTTCGCCTCCTTTTAGACTAGATTCCTGAGCCTCTGTCCAGCAGGGCCATAGAAGTGATCCCAGGAGTAAATTTATGATTTCCCATCCACTCATCAAGATTTCTCTTGAAAAGGGTCAGCGAAGGGCTCTGCCTAACATGGACTGGGATTCTATTCCAGAGCGAGGGAAGCCTTTGGGATATGAATCTATCTCTCCAGTATGTCCTAATTATTGTTGTGCTAAGGTTTAAATCCCTGGAGCGTGTAGCTCTAATGGATTTGGTTTTCTTGAGGTGGAGCATGTCCATCAATTCCGTGTTAGACGTGACCTTGTATGTCAGGCAGAGATCGCCTCTGAGTAGGCGGTAAGCAACTGAGTGGAGCTGGAGTTTCTTTAGTCGAGCTGCATAGGGCATTTGTTTGAGGCCCACGATCCTCTTGGTGAGATATTTTTGAGGTCTCTCCAGCTGTTGCAGGTGTCGGGTAAGGTACATCCCAAATGGGGCATTGTACTCAATTATGGGCCTGATGAGCGATGAGTAGAGGGGCACAATGACCTCTCTTGATCTAGATGTGAACCCTTTTGTGATTAGGTGAGCTATATAGAAGGTTTTTCTAACCACTTTGGCAATGTGATTGTCAAAGGAGAGGTTACTATCTACTTGGCTCCCCAGATCCCTAATTACTTCTTCCGTACTTAGTGGATTACCTCCTATGTGGTAGTTTCTGGGCACCTTTTCCCAAAGGGGATGACTATGCACTTTTTGGCATTTAGCTTGAGGCCATGGTTCTGACACCAGGTATCCATCTTCGTAAGGCCCTTCTGGAGGATGCTTGTGTCAGCCGGCGAGTTGATTATGGTTCCCAGTTTGCAATCATCTGCAAACTTGGTAAGCCACAGTCCTCCCATGTTTGCCTGTACCTTAGAGAAGTATATACAGAACAAGAGTGGGACACCACTTGTAACCAGTTTAGAGTCGGACATGGCACCCGTGACTCTGACTATGTGAGTTCTATCCCTGAGCAAGTTTGCAACCCATCTTGTGACATATGGGTTAATATTTAAGCTGGTAAGCTTATTTATGATGCCAGAATGGGGTATTGTGTCGAAGGACTTTGCGAGGTCCAGGTAGGCTGTGTGGACTACCTTTCTTTTATCTATGGCTTTGGTTACTATTTCAAAGAAGTCAATTACGTTTAAGAGGCAAGATCTGCCTTTAACAAAGCCGAATTGGGTAGGGTCCAGTGTTTGGATGTTCTCAATGCCTTTGTTTATGAGATCCATGATGATGCACTCCATAGCCTTGCATGCCAGGCTAGTCGGGCTTATAGGGTGATAGTTGCCGGGATCCGTTGTGGCGCCACCTTTGTGGAGCGGGATCACTGTTGCTGTATGCCATTCTTTGGGTACATAACCTGTGGTAAGGCTGAGTTGGAACAGAGAGTTTATGTGAGGGTTTAGTTCATTTTGGAGCTCGTGTAAGACGCAGCCCGGGATACCATCCGGTCCCATTGATGCTGTGTTTTTTACTTTGGAGAAGGCTGCTTTCACCTGTGTGTCTGTGATGTCTGGGGGACTGCATTCTTCTGGGATAGACACTGGCCCTTTTGGGGGGGAATGGGGGTAAAGTTTGCACTGAACTTGTCTGCCAGGATGTTGGCACTGTGAGTGGGTTCACAGTAATTTGTGCCATTTTGCACCAGCTCAGAGCAAATCTGAGAGTTGCCACCCAGATTCTTGACGTAGCTAAAGAACGCCTTGTGATTATCTTTAGAGTCTTTGGCGATTTTTCTTTCAAAGCTAGCCTTTAATGATTTTATGAGGGATCGAAGTTTCTTGCTAGTACTGATCAGGGATGCCTTCCCTTTTTGGGATTTTGCCTTATCATGTAATAGTTTCCTCCTTCTGTTATATAGCTTATTTATGGCTGGGGTTCACCAGACTGGTCTCCTGTTTTTGGAGGAGTGAGTCTTGGTTTTACTTGGGATGGCATGATCCATGCATTCCTGTAGGTGCTCATAGATGCATTTGTAAAGGATTCTGTGGTTTGGGTAGCATTTCCCATTAGCCCGGGGGGCTTTGAAGCTTTCCATCTCGGTCTTGAGAAGTGTGAAGTTAGCTTTTGAGAAATTTTTCACGGTGGTTTCCTTGGCTGGGGGTGGGGTCAGGATGTGGATGTCCATTGTGATTAGTTTATGGTCTGATCTTACCAATGAGGGGTTTACCTCTGTTGTGGAACATTGAGCCCCCATGTTGGTGATGACCAAGTCCAATATGTTGTCCCCTCTTGTGGGATTGGTGACCAGTTTTTCCATGGCATTTGAGTTTATAAACTCCAGGAACCATTGAGCAAAAGAGTTGGGACTTGAGTAGTTTTCCCAGTCAGTGTTTGGGTAGTTGAAATCCCCCAATATCATGGTGTTTCGTGAGACCTTCATATTTTCCAATGTTCTCAGGAAAGCTGAGTGGGGGTCCTGAGACAAAGTGAAAAGCAGTTTTACCTACTGTTAGTTACAGATGGATGGTTTCCACTGCCTCGTGCAGTGCCACTAACCTGGAGGTGTGAGTATCCTTGATGAAAATGGATACTCCCCCGCCTTTAGTATTTCGGTCTGAGTTCTGGGGCCAAAAAGAATGGCATGAGTTGAATCCTGGTAGTGCTGGGGTGCTCCCTGGGGCCTTAAACCAGGTTTCTGTTACTGCACAGATATCGATTTTCTCCATACTGAGGAGTTCCTCGAGTGCGTGCATCTTGAGGTTTAGACTTCTGGCGTTGAGTAGCATTACCCTTAGTTTTTTGTTTCTAGTATTGTCTATGGAGGTGGGTTTGTCTTTTGAGCCTTGCCTAATAAAGGCACTATGGGGGTGGCAAGAGCCGTAGCCAGAATTTGAAAGCCTAAGGGTGACAGGTGCAAGCTGTCCCTGGCGAAGCAAAGTGGCTTGTCGAGCATGTCATCCCAGGCTGACAGACACTGGATCCCCTTTGAATGACACCAATAGCTTAGCTAGTTGTTGAAATTGATCATTTTGTCTTTATACTATGGCATCATTCTTGGTGAGGGCAAGATGCTACTCAGGGTCAGGGTCATACCAGCGTGGGCTACATGATCAGAGAGCTCCTCTATGTCTCTTTTCATGTAGTCCAGGGAGGTACGTCTCAGGTCATTCACACCAACATGGACAATGACAGAGTCATATTTGTACCTGCTGTGGAGTGACCTGAGTGCTTGTGTTATGTGGCGGATACTGGCACCCGATGGGAAGCTTACAGTGACCTTCTCCTTGTTCAGTCTGGTGAGTTGGACATCAGTGTGCCTGACAATAGAGTCTTCAATTACTAGTGTATTAGGTGTGTTATTTAGTCTTAGGGGCTGCGAATGCATGGCACCCTGACTTTGTGAAGTATGTGATACATGAAAGTTGTTGTGGAGTAGTGGTTGCTTGGATGTCTGCTTTGGAGGTCTCTGTTGCTTTGGCATATTTTTATTTAGAGCCTCCGAGTATGTTTTTGTGAGTTTATGCGTCTTGTTTGCTGGTGCGATTGGTCTATGTGAGACTGGTTGTGTGGTGCCAGTGGTTTCCTTCTCCTTCTGACTGACTGTGCCAGTCTTGGGTTGAGAGATTTCGGACTCCAGTTTGGCTGTATAGTTGCATCTCTCACATATATTTGAGTTTGTTGGAAGGAGGAGAGGGTTGTCTGTGTACATAAGGCAATTGTAACATTTCCTCAAGATTCCCAGATTCACCAGCTGGACTGGAGAGTATGCCTGAAACTGCACTTTGGACATGCCTGGATGGTTTAAAGAACTGATTTATTGATTGTTTGGAATGGACGAATAAGGAGCCTTGTACTTATAGGTTCATAGGTTCATACTAGGCTATCTGCCCGAGGGCATTTACAAGCCTAGCCCATAGTTTTGTGGCTTACGCCACCCCTTTAGTATGGGGAACTATACCCATTATTTTGCTGTGCCTCTGTTGAGCAGTGACACTGAGGTAATCCCTGGGGTATATCTGCGATCTCCCATCCATTGGTCAAGATTTCTCTTGAACAATGCCAGCGAGGTGCTCTGCCTCACATATACCGGGATTTTATTCCACAGCATAGGGAGTCTTTGGGTGATGAATCTATCCCTCCAGCACGTCCTATTAATAGCCGTGTCGAGGTTTAAGTCTCCCACCCTTGTGGCTCTGACGGATCTAGATTTTTGAGGTGAAGCATATTCATCAAATCTGGGTTTGACATGGCCTTGTATGTTAGGCAAAGGTCACCTCTGAGCAAGCGGTGTTTACTGAATAGAGCTGGAGTTCTTTCAGTCGGGCAGCATAGGACAGATTTTGAGACCCTTTATCCTTTTGGTGAGGAACTTTGTGGCCTCTCCAGCTGCTGCAAGTGTCGGGTCAGATACATTCGAATGGGGCATTGTACTCAATCATTGGTCTGATGAGTGATGAGTATAGGGAGACTATGACCTCCCTTGATCTAGATGAGAATCCCTTCATGATAAGGTGGGCAATGTAGAAGGTCTTCCTAACTACTTTAGCTACATGGGTGTCGAATGACAGACTACTATCAACCTGGGTCCCCAGGTCCCTGATAACTTCTTCTGTACTCAGTGGATTGCCACCTATTTGGTAGCTAGGGGTAACCTTGTTTTTCCCGAAGGGTATGACTATGCATTTTTGGCATTTAACTTTAGGCCATGGCTCTGGCACCAGTTATCCATTTCTGTGAGACCCTTCTGAAGGATATCTGTGTCAGATGTGTTTTCTACTATGGCCCAGTTTGCAGTCATCTGCAAACTTTGTCAGCCATAACCCTCCTGTGTTTGCTTGTACTTCGGAAAAGTAGATGCCAAACAAGAGTGGGCCCAGGACTGAGCCCTGTGGTACACCACTTGTGACAGGCTTTGAGTCTGACATGGCGCCAGCAACTCTGACCCTGTGGGTTCTGTCACTCAGCCAGTTTGCAACACATCTTGTGATGTATGGGTTAACATTTAAGCTGATGAGTTTTTCAATGATACCCGAGTGGGGTATTGTATCAAAGGCCTTCGCCAGATCGAGGTAGGCTGTATGGACTGCCTTTCCCTCATCAATGGCTTTGGTGACTGTTTCGAAAAAGTCAACCAAGTTTAGAAGGCATGATCTGCCTTTGACAAAGCCAAACTGGGATGGATCCAAAGTCTGCAAATTCCCTATGTCTTTATTTATGACGTCCATTATGATCCTCTCCATGGCTTTGCAGATAAGACTTGTCAAGCTAATGGGCCGGTAATTTCCAGGGTCGGTGGAGGCACCGCCTTTGTGAAGTGGGACCACAGTTGCAGTGCACCACTCCCTGGGTACGTATCCAGAGGTAAGACTATGATTAAACAGCTGTCCTAGCTGTGGGTTTAATTCCTCGTTGAGTTCGTGGAGCACACAGCCGGGGACACCATCAGGTCCCATGGATGCTGTGTTTTTTGCTTTGGAGAGAGCAGTTCTCACTTGGGCGTTGGAGATGTTTGGGGGTCTGCAATCGCTTGGTATAGATATCTCTCCTTGGGGGGGGGGGAGTTTGCACTGAACCTGTCAGCCAGTATGTTGGCAATGTCTGTAGGATCAGTAATCTTCACATAATTTTGAACTAGTTCTGAGCATATCTGGGAGTTTCCTCCCAGGTTTCTAACATAGCTAAAGAAGGCCTTATGATTGTCTTTTGAGTCTTTAGCTATTTTTCTCTCAAAATTTGCTTTGGATGATTTTATGAGAGCTCTTAGTTTTTACTTATAGTGATCAAGGGTGTCTTACCTTTTAAGGATTTTGCTCTATCTTGTAGTAGCTTCCTCCTTTTGTTGTAGAGTTTGTTTATGGCTGGGGTCCACCAGAGTGGACGCTTGCCTTTGGTACAAAGAGTCTTTGTTTTGCTTGGGATTGCCTTATCCATGCAGTCCTGCAGGTGCTGGTAGAAGGCATTTGTAAGTGATTCAGCGGCTTGAGTACTGTTTTCCGTCGGCTCCCGGGCCTTAAAGGAGACCACACTAGTCTTTAGAAGTGTGAAGTCGGCTTTCGAGAACTTCTTTACTGTGGTCTATTTTATTTCAGGTGGGGGTGGGATGAGGACCTCCAGCGAGATTAGTTTGTGATCTGATCTCACCAGTGAGGGGTATACTTCCGGTGTTGAACACTGTGCTCCCATGTTCGTGATGATGAGATCAAGTATGTTTTCTCCTCTTGTGGGGATGGTGACTAGTTGTTCCATGGCATTTGAGTTTATGAATTCCAGGAACTTTTGGGCTAGGGTGTTTGGGCTTGAGTAGTGTTCCCAGTCTATATTAGGGTAATTGAAGTCACCTAGTATGATGGTGTTTGGTGATACATTTATCCCTCTAGTGTTTTCAGGAAGGCCATGTGAGGTTCCTGAGTTTGTGAGGGTGGCCTGTAACATGCTACAATTTGCAGAGCAGTCTTGCCTATGGTTAATTGCACCTGGATGGTCTCCGATGCATCGTGCGTTGCCACCAGTCTTGAGGTGTGGGTGTCTTTGATGAATATGGATACCCCTCCTTTCTTGGTATTGTCCGGATTTTGGGGCCGAACGCATGATAAGAGGTAAAACCTGATAGTGCTGGGGTGCTCTCAGGAGCCTTGAACCAGGTTTCTGTCACTGCACAGACATCGATGTTCTCCATACTGAGAAGGGCCTCGAGTGCGTGCATTTTGAGATTTAGACTTCTGGCATTGAGCAGCATTACCCTTAGTTTTTTCCTTTTTGTGTTCTAGGGTGGTAGGTTTAGAATTTGAGCCTTGCCTAAAAAGGCACTATGGGGTGGCAAGAGCCTTTGCCAATATCCGAATCCCAGGGTGACAGATGCAAGCCGTCCCTCGAAGCAGCGTGGCTTGTCCAGCATGTCATCCCAGGCAGACAGACATTGGATCCCCTTTGAATGACACCAGAGTTTAAGCCAATTGTTAAAGCTGATCATCTTATCTCTGTATTGTGGCATCATTCTTGGTGAAGGTAGGATACTGCTCAAGGTCAGGGTCATACCTGCCTGGGCTACATAATCAGAGAGCTCCTCAATGTCTCTTTTCATGTAGTCCAAGGAGGTACGTCTCAGGTTGTTTACACCAGCGTGGACAATGACTGAGTCATATTTGTACCTGCTGTTGAGAGAACTGAGTGCTTGCGTTATGTGGCGGATTCTAGCGCCCGACAGGCAGCTTACTGTGACCTTCTCCTTACTCAGTCTGGTGAGCGGGACGTCAGTGTGTCTGACTATGGAGTCACCAATGACTAGTGTGTCTGGCATTGTGTTTGGCCTTAAGGGCTGTGACTGTTTGACACTCTGACTGTGAGGTCTATGTGTTGCAGGTGTTGTGTTCTGAGGTGGTGGTTGTTTGGGTGTCTGCTTTGGTGGCCTCTGCTGTTTTGGTAGATTTTTGATCAGAGCCGCCGAGTATGTCTTTGTGTGTTTATGTGTATGATTTGAGGTTGTGATGGTACTATGTGAGACTGGGTCTATAGTGTGTGTGGTAACCTTCTCCTCCTGACTGGTCTTGCCAGTCCTATGTTGAGAGAGCTCAGCCTCCAGTTTGGCTGTATAGTTGCATCTCTCGCATGTATTTGTGTTTTGTGGGAGGAGGAGAGGGTTGTCTGTGTACATGAGGCAATTGTAACATTGCCTCAATATTCCCAGGTTCACCAGCTGAGCAGGAGAGGACACTAGCTGGATAGTGTAAGGGGTGTAGTGCTAACGTTTGTTAGTGCTTACTGAGAAATTTGAGCAAGTGCTGGGCTGTAGAATGAAGGTTGAGTGCTTATTTTGAGAGTTTGACTAGTTCTAAGGGAACAATTGAAGAGCAGACTTTGTGGAGCTGAGAATAGTTTAAAACTGCTTAAACGGCATTGCGCAACATTGCGCGATGCGCAAAATCACACAAAACCACTCAAATGCGGGTTTTAAGGCAGGGAACTTGAAAGAGATAGGAATTAGCCCAAAACGGCCAATAAGCTACTAGTTGCTGGGCTGAGACCACTCCTCCAGGGACAGATAGGCTGCTCAAAGCTCCCCACTCTCACTGGTGAACAGAGAAGCTTCCTCCTATCCAAGTAAGGATATGGGCAACACAGGAACTTACACCACAGCACAGAATTCAGCAAAATGTGAAATCTGAACTACTCTAGTTCAGAAAAGGCGAGAAACAAAAATATTTTTTGTCATATCCTTTGACTTCTCTGTGGGTATATGTTTCATGCAAAAATTGTCTTTTGTATGAGTGAATCATACACTATCCATTTTAAAAGGTGGCAACTGTAGGAATACTGGCTGTTCAATATGCTGTGCACCCTCTAAATATGTATCTTCCTATACATATCTATGTGTGTATGTGTATTTACATATATATTTTTATGTATCTGCATATATATGTGTGTGTATATGTATCTTTGGAATGTTTATTGCTTCCACAGTGTACATTCCCTATGGTAGCCAGACTGTACTGAATGATATGTTATTGATACCATCCTGACATCATACAGGTGGATGGATTACTGTTAACTTCTTGTGGCTATATTGTGTAGGATCCTGGGTATGGGACTTGCAAGTGTTAATACTGTGTTGCAGGGCAAATCTGTTTGGCTATGGGGGAGGGGTGATATCAATACTTACAAGAGGTACTTAGCTTGGGCCCCCTCACCTCCATTAACAGTGCCTTTGGTCATATAGGTATTTGTTGTGTTCTCTTTTATATCTATAGATATGTATCTGTATATGCACACACACACACACACACACACACACACACACATATATATATATATATATATATATAATATATATATATATATATATATATATATATATATATATATATATATATATATATATATTATATATATATATATATATGTGACAAGGTTTAAGTCCCTAGAGCGTGTAGCTCAGAGGGATTGGGATTTCTTTAAGTGGAGCATGTCCAACAGCTCTGGGTTTGACATAGCTTTGTAGGTTAGGCAGAGATCACCTCTGAGTAGGGGATATGCGATGGAGTAAAGCTGGAGTTTTTTGAGACGGTCTGCGTAGGGCATCTGTTTGAGGCCGGTAATCCTCTTTGTGGGTTATTTCTGCAGCCTTTCCAGTTGTTGTAGATGTCTTGTGAGGTACATACCAAAAGGGGCATTGTACTCTATAATGGGTCTAATGAGTGATGAGTAGAGGGGAACAATGACCTCTTTTTTTCTGGATGAGAAACCTTTTTTGATGAGGTGTGCCATGTAGAAGGATTTCCTGACTACTGTGGCAATGTGATTATCAAAGGAGAGACTACTGTCCACCTGTGTCCCAAGGTCTCTTATCACACTTTCGGTGTTAAGTATACTATCGCCTATGTTGTAGTTCATGGGTACAGAGTTTTTATCAAAGGGGATGACAGTGCACTTTTTGGTATTGAGCTTGAGGCCATGGCTTTGACACCAGGCATCTGTCTCAGTGAGGCCCTTTTTTAGGATGTCCACATCATTAGGAGTTTCGATTATGGCTCCTAGTTTGCAGTCATCTGCGAACTTCATTAGCCAAAGACCTTCTGTGTTAGCCTTTACTCCAAAGAAGTAGATACCAAACAGGAGAGGACCGAGGACTGAACCCTGTGGTACTCCACTTGTCACTGGTCTGAAGTCGGATTTGGAGTCTGCTACTTTCACAGTGTGGGTTCTGTCAGTGAGCCAGTTGGCAAACTATCTTGTGACATAGGGATTTTTACCTAGTTTTGTGAGTTTATCTATAATTCCAGAGTGGGGGATGGTGTTGAAAGCCTTGGCAAGATCTAGATAGGCTGTGTGAACCACCTTACCCTTGTCTGCGGCTTTGGTGACTGCTTCAAAGAAGTCTATCAGGTTTAGGAGACATGATCTGCCTTTTACAAACCCAAACTGGGTTGGGTCCAGAGTTTGGAGTTTACCAATGTCTTTGTTTATAAGTTCCATGATGATACATTCCATGGCCTTGCAGATCAGGCTCATCAGGCTAATGGGGTGGTAGTTCCCGGGGTCCGTGGTGGCTCCCCCCTTGTGGAGTGGGATAACCGTCGCTGTGTGCCATTCAGCAGGCACAAAGCCTGAGGTGAGGCTATGATTGAACGTGGTACTTAGGTGGGGTGCCAGTTCATTCTGTAGTTCATGTAGAACGCAGCCTGGGATGTTGTCTGGTCTCATGGATGCTGTGTTCTTGGCTTTGGAGAGTGTGGTTTTTACCTGTGCAGCTGTTATTACAGGAACTTTGCATTCTTCTGGTATAGAGATGGGCTCTTTAGGGGGTGAGAGGGGGGTAAAGTTAACACTGAACCTATCTGCCAGGATGTTGGCAATATCATTTGGGTCTGTATATTTAGTGCCATTGTGCTGTAACTCAGAGCAGATCTGAGTGTTGCCATTGAGATTCTTGCATAGCTATAGAATGCTTTGTGGTTTTCTTTAGAGTCCGTGGTGATTTTGTTTTCATAACAAGCTTTGGAGGATGTTATCAGAGATCGCAGCTTCTTACTGAGGCTGACCAGGGAGCTCCTCCACTCATGGGATTTTACTCTCTTTTGCAACAGTTTCTTCCTTCTGTTGTACAGTTTGTTTATGGTAGGGGACCACCAGATTGGCTTCCTTTTTTTGGAGGATAGCGTCTTGGTTCTGTTTGGGATAGCACGATTCAAGCACTCATGTAAGTGCTTATAAAGTGCAGTTGTGTAGGATACAGTAGTCGTAACTGTATTGTCCATCTGCATGGGTGTCATGAAGTTCACCACTTCTGTCTTAAGAAGCATGAAGTTGGCTTTGGAGAAATTTTTTACCATGGTTTCCTTAATGGGGGGTGGGGGCAGGATGTGGATATCTAGGGTAATTAGCTTATGGTCAGATCGGACCAATGAGGTGTTGACTGCAGGTGTGGAACACTGGTCACTCATGTTGGTAATGACTAGATCTAGGATATTGCAACCACAACTCCACCACTCAAAACTTCAAGTAACACAAACAAGTAATCCCTGATTCTGATGAAGTCTGATACTAACAGAAGAAAGCGCGCTCAATCCCAGGTTGCTGTTCTTGTCATTGTGGAAAAAAATTTTGGTGTATTGGATTTTAACTGAGTCTGCATTTGGGCTTTTTTACACCAGTTTAGTGTGCTACTTCTGGCGTCTACAGTTTCATACAGGATATACCCTGCATCGTGAAGCCGGTGGCAACTGTTTGTGTTAGATCTAGGATATTGTTGCCCCTGCTGGGGGTGTGGATAAGTTGATCCAGGGCATTGGAGTTTATGAATTCCAGAAAGCGTTGAGTGAAGGAGTTGGTACATGAGTAGTTTTCCCAGTTAATGGTGGGGTAGTTGAAATCGCCCATTATTAGGGTGTTTGGTTGAACCCTAGTATTTTCCAGTGCATCAAGAAAAGAGGAATGGGAATCCTGGGGCATGGTGGGGGATCAGTAGCAAGCTACAGTTTGTATTGCAGTTTTGCCCAGAGTTAGTTGCACTTGGATATCCTATGCTGCATTATGCTGAGCAACTAGCCTGGAGGTGTGGATATCCTTAATGAATATGGACACACCTCCGTCTTTGGTGTTCCGGTCCAGGTTACATGTCCGAAAAGTGTGGTATGAGTTATAGCCTGGTAGGGCAGGGGTGCTCTTTGGAGCCTTGAACAGGTCTCAGTCACTGCACAGATATCAATGTTCTCCATTTTAAGGAGTGCCTCGAGTGAGTGCATTTTGAGATTTAGACTTCTAGAATTGCATAGCATCACCCTCAGTTTTTGCTCGCCTGTTCCTGTTACAGTGGTGAATTTGTCATTTGAACCTTGCCTAAAAAAGGCACTATAGGGCGGCAAGAACCTTAGCCAGTATCCGGAATCCCAGGGGTGACAGGTGCAGGCCATCTCTGGCAAAGCATTGTGGGTCTGTCGACCATGTCATCCCAGGTAGACAGATACTCGATCCCTTTAGAAGGGCACCAGAAGTTTAGCCAATTGTTGAAGTCAGTCATTTTGCCCTTGTACTGCGGCATCATTCTGGGTGATGGCAGAATGCTACTCAGGACTAGGGTCATACCTGCCTGGGCTACAAGATTGGAGAACTCTTCCATGTCTCTTTTCATGTAGTCCAGGGAGGTACGTCTCAGGTCGTTCACACCAACATGGACAATGACAGAGTCATATTTGTACTTGTTGTGGAGTGACCTCAGTGTGTGTGTTATGTGGTGGATCCTGGCACCGGACAGGCAGCTGACAGTAACCTTCTCCTTGTTTAGCCTGGTGAGTGTGACATCATTGTGCCTGACTATAGAGTCACCTATGACTAGTGTGTTGGGTATGTTGTTTTGCCTTATTTGCTGTGGTTCAGTGGCACACTGAGTCTGCGGGCTATGTGTCATTTGGGTTGTGTTGGGTGGGTGGAGGTTGCTTGCATTTCTGCTTTGGAGGTCTCTGTTGCTTGAGCAGATTATTATTGAGAGCCTCCGCAAATGTTTTTTTGTTTCTGTGTGTGGATTTTGGTGATGTAGATTTAGTGAGACTATGTGATGAGTGTGGTGTGGTTTAAGTGTTTAATTTCTCCTCTTGACTGTCGAGTTCAGTTTTGATTGGAGAGAGCTTTACCTCCAGTTTGGCTAGATAAGTGCATCTCTCACAGGTTGTAGTGTTGGGTGGTAGGAGGAAAGGGTTGTCTGTGTACATGAGGCAATTTCTACATTGCCCCAAGATGCCCAGATTCATCAGATGGGAGAGAACACTGGGAGCTGACCCTTGAACATGCTTGAATAAAAAACTATTTTCCTCTAGATAAGTGAGGAAATTGAGTACAAGAGCTGTTTTTCTTTAAGCAAGTGAGGAAAGTAAGTACCAAAACTGTTTTCTTCTAGGTAATGAGGAAGGCTGAGTGCTGTAGTAATTAGTAGGTTATTTAGTGCTTACAAGTTCTGAACAAGTGCTGATCACGAATAAGCAAATTCAACTGCTAAAAATAAGAATCTGTATCTGGACTAAACTAGTTACAGGAAAGGGGGGAAACAAGTGCAAATGCGGGCTTTTAAATCAGGAAGTCGAGAGAGATGGAAAAACTGACCAAATGGCCAGTAACTACATTTCTGGGCCAGAACCACTCCTTATGTGGTAGATAAGTTACCTAGTGCTTACCACTCCCACTGACAAGCTAGAAGGCTTTCCTCCAACACAGAAAGCTTGAGGGGGGGGGGGTGCTCAGAAGCTTACATACAGTCCTGGATACAGCAAATCTTAATCTGGACTACTAAATTGAAAATGACTAAAAACAAGTGCAGAAGGAGTCTATTAGGTAGAATGAGGTAAAGAGATGGGGCTGGGGGGAGTGTCCCAGATCAAATCTACAGTGGGGGCGGGCATCTGCAAAAGCCTCCAGATTTAAACAACACCGGAATAGGTATGGGAAAACCAACACCTTCAGCAGAGATCTGAAAAACTATGCAGTGAAGCAAAAATAACAGTGCACAACTCTGAAGTCAGCCAGCAATGATATAAAATTAGTCAAACAACAATTACCAGTACACAACTGTGAAGTGTCAGAAAAATATACTCAGCTCTGTACATCTCCAGATAGTTTGAAGAGCACTCTGTCAGGACACAGGAAGGCTCCAGTAATGATATGCATACTTTTACTAAGAGGGTCTAATTTTATGCAAGTAATCCTTGAGATAGTCAGATAACACACAGGATGTAAAACCAGTTATATCAACTTAAGACACAGAGAAATAGGGGGAGGGGGAAAACACCTTCAGCAGAGATCTGAAAAACTATACAGTGAAGCAAAAATAACAGTGCACAACTCTGAAGTCAGCCAGCAATGATATAAAATTAGTCAAACAACAATTACCAGTACACAACTCTGAAGTGCCAGAAAAATATACTCAGCTTTGTATATCTCCAGATAGTTTGAAGAGCACTCTGTCAGGATACAGGAAGGCTCCAGCAATGATATGCAGACTTTTACTAAGAGGGTCTAATTTTCTGCAAGTAATCCTTGAGATAGTCAGATAACACATAGGATGTAAAACCAATTATACCAACTTAAGACACAGAGAAATGGGGGGGGACCTTCAGCAGAGATCTGAAAAACTATACGGTGAAGCAAAAATAACAGTGCACAACTCTGAAGTCAGCCAGCAATGATATAAAATTAGTCAAACAACAATTACCAGTACACAACTCTGAAGTGCCAGAAAAATATACTCGGCTCTGTATATCTCCAGATAGTTTGAAGAGCACTCTGTCAGGACACAAGAAGGCTCCAGCAGTGATATGCAGACTTTTACTAAGAGGGTCTAATTTTATGCAAGTAATCCTTGAGATAGTCAGATAACACATAGGATGTAAAACCAGATGTTAAGTTGTCAATCTCGCCTTCATTCTTGCTGGATGGGTTCTGAGCCGATCCTCGGCTCCGACTCAGCACTTGCTAAGCTCAAAAGTTACTTCCACCAGCTCGAGGCAGCCCCATATCCCATGATGCAAGGCGGAGATTACCCAGATCTCGTTTGCCGCTTCGCTCATGAGGTAACTTTTTACCAGCTCCTGGTAAGTGAATTTTTCTAACTATTTTTCTGAGACTTTAGTCCATCCCAGTACCTTATATTTTTATATATATTACTTTATTAACTTCCCGATTCACTTAGCCCTATTCCCGTTAGTGTCCCGTTCCTTTTATTTCTTTTTTTTTGCTAGTCGGGCCTTAGGTCTTTACCCCTCCTATATTTTTCCTGTCAGGGTTTGTTTGAGTGTGTCTGTGTGTTTTTTCCCTGTACTTGGTTTTGTTAATTTAGTTTAATTTTTGGACTGACTGTGTACTGTGTGTGTATTAGGGACTCAGTCATGTCTAAAGAAGCTAGGGTCTCAGGCTTCAAGAAGTTTGACTCGTGCTGTCAGAAGATGTCTCTGACAGACGGTCACACTTCTTGTATTTATTGCCTGGGACCTCTACACCTGCAGGACTCCTGTGCTATTTGCCACTCCTTCAGCCAGAGAGTCCTACAGGAACGTAGAAATAAACTTATTCTCAGGGGCTTATTAAAGCCTGAGAGCTCCCCGGCTAAGTCCGGCTCGGGGAAGCCCTCAAAGCCTCCCAAGGCCCAGGCTTCAGTGTCCAAGCCTTCAGCCTTGGCTCCGACTCCCACGGAGTCGACATCGGCTCTGGCTGGAACTGATCCTTCCTTCTCTGAAGGTTCGGTCTCTTGCTTCCATGCCTGTGTCGGCTCCGGCTGGAGCCGACACATCTCTGACCCAGCTCGGAGCTGACAAGTTGTCGGCTCCAACTGGAACCAAAGGTTCTTCGGCTCCGATGGCTCCGTCGAAAAAGAGATCCAGATCTCCGTTGCTGGAGTCTATTCATTCGGCTCCGGCCTCTCCCTTACTTTCGGAGCGGAGCCATCGGAGCCGATCCTCAAGGTCTTCCAGACTCTCAGACCATGACTTGGAGAGAGTGGTGAGTAGACTGCTGAAATCATAGGCACTGGCCCAGATGCTTCATAGCCCGTCTCAGCAGACGACCGCTATTCCACACCCTCCAGAAATTCCTCCTTCGACTCTCCTTCAGAGCTCGGAGCTGGAGCTTATTGGGACTGTGACTGTTGGTGCTTCAGAGCCGATACCACTCCTTTCGGCTCCGTCGTCTTCGACTCCTATCTCCTCCTTGAGACCGTCCTTGGAGGGATCCGGTCGTTGGGCTTCCCTTGTCGGTTCCGAGGGGGCGAGTGGCATCGGACCCTTGTCCAACCCCGTTCTCCCCCTCGGAGCTTCGGCTTTGGTAAGCTCGGCACCGACATCTGCTTTGGAGCCTTCCTTTTCGGTGGGGCCGGGGATTCCTGTTTCCTCGGAGCGGGAGCTCTCGGTCCTCCCCGGGAGGGGAGCCTTTGAGGTGATGAGGAGTGTACTAGCCCCCTAGCTGAGTCAACAGTCGGACCCTTTAGCTCCTCCCTCTTCAATGCCTGTTGATATCTCTTCCCACTCTCTTGCTCCCGGACCCAGAGATCCATCGCCCCAGGTTTCCCCATTGGGAATACCTTCCTCTTCCTAGGTTTCTCCTGATCCTTCAGGGGAACCCCCGTGTAAGAGGACTTGCAAGAGGAAGCATTTAGACTCCCCCGAGTCTACGACATCTGATACCGACTTAGATGAGTCGGAGGGGTCCCCAAGATCCCCCTCTGAGGATGTCTCCTTTTCAGACATTCTTGAACTCCTGAAACAGAGGGGGAACTGGCCCTCCATTAACCCCTCCGAGGATGAGTCGGTATACCTGGAAGCTTTTGGATCTCGACCCTCCACCTCCTGGGTTTCTCCGCCTTTTGATCCCCTCATGGATGTGATAGCTCGAAAGGCGTGGGCATCTCCTGATTCTGTGGAACCAGTCCCCAGGAGGCCTTCTAAATTTATCACGGCCCCCACTGAAAAACAGTTTCTCACCAAAGGTGTCCCGGTTGATGCCATGGTGGTGGCGGCCGCCACCAAAAAGGAACTTGCAGATCCTTCCGTACCGGTCCATCCTCCTAACAAGGAGTCTAGGACCATGGACAGGTATGGTAAGCGGTTGTTTTCCTCAGCGCCCTTTGTTATGCGTTCGCTGAATTATCTATGTCACTTCACCCGACTTCAAAGAGATATCCTCAAGGAATTGGGTGAGGTGGTACAGGATCCGTCAGCTGCTGGGGCTCAAGAGAAGATTGCCTCTCAGCTGGGAATCCTAAATTCCATAACTAACACCTCCATGCGGCTCATTTCTTATGCAGCCGATTGAGCGAGTAGAGCTGCAGGCACAGGAGTGGCTCTCAGACGTCAGTCCTGGATGCGACTTTGCAATTTTGCAGACCCCTTTAAGGCATCCTTCACAAACTCTCCCTTCGATGGGACAACTTTGTTTGGACCTCAGGTGAAGGACACTTTGACCAGGTGCGAGCAAGATGGCAAGACTCTTTCTGCCGTAGGAGTCCATTTCCCCACCCCTTCAAGGCCTTACCCCAAAGGTCAGAAGGGAGGGAAAATGTGGTTCCGAAAATCTCAAGGAGTCACGCCTGACGCACATGGTCAGTTTACCCCCAGAGGCAGAGGGGGTAATAACAACAGACGCCGCCCTAGGGACAGAGGGGGTCCGCAGAACCAGGGCAGCAGAGAGCCTCTCTCTGACAAGCCCTTCCAGCATCCCTGAGGTGTTGCCCGACTGCCCACCCTTGGAGGCAGTCAGGGGGAGATTGTCACTGTACCCAGAAGCCTGGCTTTCCCTTTCTCAAGACAAATGGGTACAGTCGATCATATCCGAGGGTTACAGAATACCTTTCGAGAAAAGCCCCTTCCCTCAAAAAGGATCCCTTCCAGACGTTCTACCCGGTCTAAGGGAAATTGCAAAACTAGAGGTTTCAAAACTTCTAGAGAAAAGGGCCATCCAGCCAGTTCCAGCAGGCCATTTAGAATCCGGAATCTACTTAAGGTTCTTTTTGGTCCCCAAAAAGACGGGAGACTGGAGACCAATATTAGACCTCAGCAGACTAAACAAGTCTATCAAAAAGACGAGTTTTCGGATGGTCACACTTCAATCGATTTTGCCCTTTCTGGACAAAGACAACCGAATGTGCTCTATAGACCTTCAGGATGCGTACTATCACATAAAAATCCACAGACGCTCCAGAAGGTTTCTCCGCTTTCGGCTAGCGACCAGTCATTTTCAATTCAGAGCCCTGCCCTTTGGTCTCACCACAGCCCCCAGAGTGTTCACCAAATGCATGGCAGTGGTCACGGCTCACCTGAGACGTCAGGGATTCCAGGTGTTTCCGTACCTAGACGACTGGCTCCTCACAGCCACCACCAGGCATCAACTTCTCCAGGCCAGGGATTACACTCTACGTCTCTGCAGCCAGTTAGGGATTTCTGTCAACTTCGAAAAGTCTTCCTTATCGCATTGCCAATCTATTACATTTATAGGCGCAGATCTAGACACTACTGGGATGTCAGCAAATCTAACAAATCAAAGAATCCTGGATATCCAAAATCATGTTCGGATCATCCTATTCAGCAAAAGGGTACAAGCCAGGTTGGTCCTGAAGGTGTTAGGCCTAATAGCAGCTGCCATCACACTTCTTCCTCTGGCCCGCTTTTACATGCGTCTCCTACAGTGGATGTTGTTTACCCAGTGGTCCTTCCAGCAGTTGCCCATGCGTCACAAGATCCTTGTCACACAGATCTGCAAGAGCCACCTATCCTGGTGGATTTCTTCCCCCCTAGTCCATCAGGGCAGACCATTTGTCCCCCGGGCCCCGGTAGCCACGGTCACTTCGGATGCCTCCCTGATCGGGTGGGGGGGCATTATCAGGGCAGGATGGTCCATGGCACGTGGCAACCGTTCGAATCCCACCTGCATATAAATATCATAGAGATGAGAGCAGTGCTTTTAACGTTGCAAGCCCTCAACGACTTTCTTCCTTTAGGAACTATCGCAGTTCACATGGACAACATGTCCGTAGTATGGTATATCAACAAACAGGGCGGGACCAAGTCCTATCCTCTGTGTTGAGAAGCTCTCAGAATTTGGCAATGGGCGATCTCCTCTCAGCGGTTTCTGATAGCAACGCATATCCCCGGGAAAACCAACATCATAGCGGACAGGTTGAGCAGAGCTATACTCATGCCTCATGAGTGGTCTCTCAAACAATCTATAGCGGAAGAGATTTTTCAGAAGTGGGGCCCTCCTTGCTGCGACCTTTTTGCTACACCCCAAAACAGCAAATGCCCAGACTTCTTCTCTCTCTTCCCACTTCCAGGCCATCCCCCCAGAGATGCTCTAACCCAGGATTGGCCCCGGGGACTTCTTTATGCCTTCCCCCCTTTTCCGTTGATTCCTCAAGTGCTTCAGAAAGCTACCGACTTGAGAGCCAAGCTGATTCTCATTGCTCCTTACTGGCCTCGACAAATTTGGTTCCCGTTCCTTCATCGACATCTCTTAGTGCAACCCTGGCATCTGGACCCAGTTCCAGATCTTCTGACCCACCAGTCGGGTCAACTGCACCGGTCCATTCGTTCCCTCAACCTCACTGCTTGGTTGCTCCACTTCCTTCCTTAGCCAGGCTTCGTATGATCTCTAATCCTGTTAGGGATATCATAGTAGCTTCTCTAAAGTCCTCTACCAGAAGGATTTACTTTAGCAAATGGCAACGTTTTTCCTTTTGGGCAAGGTCTAAGAACATAGATCCCTTTACTGGCCCTATTCATTCAGTTTTGGACTTTCTAGCTGAAATTTTTCACTCTGGTTCTTCTTCTTCCACAGTTAAAGTCCAGCTGGCAGCAATCTTGAATTTTCATGTCGGATTTGCAGACCAGAACATTATGTCTCACAAACTTTGCAAAGCCTTTCTCAGAGGGATCTTCCTACTTAAACCCCCTGTTAGGGATCCCCCACCGCAGTGGGATCTAAATTTAGTGCTGGCATCCTTAATACTTCCCCCTTTTGAACCGGCTGCTACATGCTCGTTAAAATTTCTCTCTTGGAAGACACTCTTTCTGGTCGCTATTACTTCGGCTAGAAGGGTGTCTGAATTTCATGCTCTCTGTGTTCGTCCCCCTTACTTGGTCTTTCACAAGGATAGAGTATCTTTGAGAACTAATCCGTCCTTTTTGCCCAAGGTTGCTTCTAAGACAAATTTAAACCAATCTATTGATCTTCCAGTATTTTTTCCCAATTATTCTGACAGGGCGGAACAAAAATTGCATTGCCTAGATGTTCATCGCCAACTCAGATATTACTTGGACAGAACAAAGCAATCTAGAAAGTCTGATCAGCTTTTTCTTTCTTATGCTGAAAATAGGAAAGGTCTCCCTGTTTCTAAGGTGACCTTATCCAGATGGCTGTCTTCCATTATTTCTTATATTTATCAGCTTAGGGGCAAACAGCTGATCTCAATACCAAAAGCACATTCTACCAGAAGCCTAGCCACATCTACAGCCTTTCAGGCTAGACTACCCTTAGACACTGTTTGTGCAGCAGCCACTTGGGCCACTCCTCATACCTTCGTCTCACATTACAAATTGGATTTGGCCTCCAGGGACAGGGTGAGTTTTGGTTCCACAGTTCTCAAGAGTCTGTTCCATTGAGCCACCCAGGATAGAGGTGCTAGGGACGCGGTCCCATCCAGCAAGAATGAAGGCGAGATTGACAACTTAACATTTAGAAGTTATGTACCTACCATAACGTTCCATGTTAGTTGTCTTCTCTCACCTTCTTTCTTGCGTCCCTCCCTCCTGTCCCCCTAGCCTGGACAGACCTTGAACTATCCTCTTCTCTGGAAGATTTCTCCCTTGGACACCAGTTAGCTCTGCACTTAGTTACCTGGGTTCCCCTTACAGTTTTTCTAAGGTTGGTTGTTCTTCTTCCCTTGGGGGAAGATAGTAGATATTTTTTCCTCTAGCTACCAAACAAGATCTGGGTAATCTCCGCCTTGCATCATGGGATATGGGGCTGCCTCGAGCTGGTGGAAGTAACTTTTGAGCTTAGCAAGTGCCGAGTCGGAGCCGAGGATCGGCTCCGAACCCATCCAGCAAGAAAGAAGGCGAGAGAAGACAACTAACATGGAACATTATGGTAGGTACATAACTTCTAATTATACCAACTTAAGACACAGAGAAATAGGGGAGGGGGAAAAACACCTTCAGCAGAGATCTGAAAAACTATAGAGTGAAGCAGAAATAACAGTGCACAACTCTGAAGTCAGCCAGCAATGATATAAAATCAGTCAAACGACAATTACCAGTACACAACACTGAAGTGCCAGAAAAATATACTCAGCTCTGTATATCTCCAGATAGTTTGAAGAGCACTCTGTCAGGACACAGGAAGGCTCCAGCAATGATCCTTGGCTATGGTGTGCAGGGTGTTGGGTTTGAGCCTTGCAAAGACTGTTTATTTTGTTGCTGGGCAGAGCAAGGGCCTTTGGATACAGAATGATTAAGACACTAAGTGGGTTTGCGCAGGTTTGCAGTAAGGTAAGCACCTCCAGTTACAGTTTCTTATATTCAACTTCTAAATTGCTTAACCTATGTAGCTACGGCTTACCCCCATGCAAACAGGCTTAAGCCCGCTTACTGCTGCTTAAAAGTGCTTACTCCCGCTTACCCCCGCACTAATTTCTTTAAAAGAAAAGAAAAAGGGTTGATAGGAAAGTGGTGAAAAAGTGGCACAAAGAGGGGAAGACAGTAAGGAAAATAGCTAGGGATGTGCAGGCCGGGTGTAGGGAAGGTTCATAGCTGCCCATTTCTTCTACAGCAACACCTGTGCATATACACTGATTTGGAGGTAGATTTGGACACTCATACCTCTGAGAGAGGTGTGAGGACAACAGTAATATGCTGTGAAGCCAATTAGACCAGATTACATGTGTCCAGTGGACACATGTGCGAAATGGACAGGTATGTATGGGGCAAGATTTTTTGGGGGGAACAGATTGCCCTTTTTTTTTTTTTTTTTTAAGGTAAGAGTGGGATGTTGGGGAGGGATACTAGGTATATTTGGGGAGGTAGGTTGGCTAGGATAACAGACAAGACAGGCAAAACAGCATACAGGGGCGGTATATGACAAGTTTGGGGTAAACACCTTGGATGGGGAGGGGTGTTTGGAAGTCGGAAGCCCATGAGCCCCCTAGTGGAAATAGTGGGACTGAGGTTCCCCACCCATGGGCAGTCACCACTGCACCCTCACGGCCCCAAAGGTGGCTGTGCTGGGGGCTGATTAGGAGGGGCAGGCTGACCCTCTAGATGCGCCACTAGGCCCTCAAGCTGGCATATCAGATCTCCAAACTCCCTGTGGAGCTCACTACACACCAGACCCAGACCTGACGATAGGTGACAGTATCCTGTCCGCGCACCCTCCTGGGGGGGGGGGGGATCCCCATCCACTGAGGCGGTTCCACCTGAAGGTGGTGCAGGACCAGCAGATGAGGAGGTCCCAGGGTGGGCCTCAGACGTGCTGGTGCCTGGTGCCACTGCCAGATGAGGTGGGAGAGGTGGGTCTGCTGGGACAGACTGGCCTTCCCAAACGTGCTATGGTGTTTCAATTTTAAAACATATCTGGGTTAGTAATAGTCAACACATTCCAGGATTAGGTATAACAGCATGCATAGATATTCCCATTAACCCAAAACACCAGATATGGAACAGTTGCATAGCAAACAGAACACATGCATATATGGAACCATAGTGGCCATTACAACAGCATGCAGGTACATTGATGGCAGCATGCCACCAATGTGGGAGTATTTCAACATGGCACATGCATAGAAACAAATTTCAAAATTTATCAAACAATAGGACATATGAACCAACAGTAGATTTAATTGTACACATACCGATTGAGTTGTGTATTTAGTTTATTGTTGCAAATATGGTGGGGGGGGAGATGTCAATTAACAACTTGTATATCCCTGTAGTTCTCATTACTTTCTTAGTCAGTGCTGTGATCTGTACCTTACAGGTATTATTACACTACCCTATGGGCTTAGTTTGGACAGTGGTATGAATGTAAACAGCCATATACATGAACTGTGGTTTACCTGCAGTATATACCTTTTACCTGGTATACCTGTGGAGGTATTGATTGTTAACACTAACTGACTGTTTCTATGCATATTCCCAGATTCAAGGTTGATGTTATGCACATACCTCTGCAGCTCTTATTGCACACACTCTGGACATGTCTTGACAACATGCAGGTGAAACTGGGACATATTTTGACTATTGCCCTCATAAACCTTTGGTGAGGTGTACAATGACAGTTTTGTTTTCATAGACATTTTCCAAATGTTTACAGGCCTGACAAGTCAGTTATATGACATTAAATGCTGCCTAAATGTCAGAGATTAGCACGCTGATATGCCAGGGGGACAGGGTAACAGCCAGCAGATACGGGCCAATTATCTGGACATTCTGGAGAGATCTGTACAGTCAAGGGGTATGATTCTTCATACAGCTTACTACCACTCCCAGGATTCAAACCATGGCTTTGTGTGCTAAAAATAAAAGAGTGCACATCACAGCTGAGTGTGCTATATAGAAATTGCTGTGTATTGTTTCTCTAAATTATGTCTGTAAGTCTCCCGTGGTTTACAATCTGACCTTGTAATTACAACACTCTTATACAGGGTCTCCTAGACAGTTTTATTATGTAGCACTCTGTGGATGACAGTGATGAGTAATACCTTATTAGTCAGAGATACTGCAACACAAACACTGCCATACAATACAATAGAAGTCACATCATCATCAAATTGAGTATAAAAGGTTTTTAACATCACTTAAGAAAGTGTGGGATAGTATAAGGGACATATTTTACGAAGAAGATAAATACAGAAATTCAAACACTTATTATACTTAATGTAATTTGGGAATACAATTAGATATATAAAGAGGAAAAAGGGAAAGAAAAGAAAAAAAAAAAGAAAAAAAAAAGTAAAAACTAAAAATTGGTTATCTAAAAATTCAAATAAAGAGATTTTGGACCAAAAAACACTGCCATACAATACCAGACTAAACAGTACCAGTCCAGGATTTCAATATTTTATTTCTAGGCACAGTTTTCGTATCTGACAGACTTGTCGGGGGAATGTTTGTTAACACTAGCTGAATGTTGCCACACATATTACCAGATTCCACATTATTATTATGCACATACGTCTCACTCTGTTACTGCACAGACTCTGGTCATAGCTTCACAACATGGGGGTGGAGTTGGGACATACTTTGCTTATTACACTCGTAACACTTTGGTGAGTTGCTAGAGTGACAGGTTTGTTCTTATAGATATATGTCTGACAGTTATGATGTCTGACAGTCAGTTGTATGTCAGTATTTGCTGCCTTAACTTCTGGGATCATTCCACTGATTTGCCAGGGGGATAGGGTGACAGGCAGGGGACTTACACCAATTATCTGGACTTTCTGACAATATCTGTACAGTTGTGGGGTATGATTCTGCATACAGCTTGCTACCACTCCCAGGATTCGAACCATGTCTGTGTGTACTAAAAATACAACACTTTAGGTCTCAGTTGAGTGTGCTATTTGGATTATGTTGTCTATCTTTTCACTGTTTTCTGTCCAAGTCTCCCTCAGTTGTACAATATAACACTGTGATTACAACAGTCATATACAGACATTCCTACACATTTTATTTATGTAGCATAGTGTGGCTAACAGTGCTTAATACAACAGTACTATTAAGAGATTGCAACACTACATTACCATATGATACCAGAGTAAACACAAGCAGTCCAGGAGGTAGACCTTTATTGTCAGGCTGTTAAACTTTTATTTACATACAATCTATATGAGACTCTTCCTGCCATATTGTCTAGTTTATTCAGTACATGCCATACACAATACAGGTTTTATACTGGCAATTAACTTTCTACTGCTTTTATTTTTTTTCTTTTGACAGTACATGCAAGATTATTACTAAACTGCCTCATGGCGCAACCTCTGCAGTCTACAGGCATGGGCTTCCCGATTCACAGCCCGCTTGTCTGCCGCTGTCAAAGACATAAGAGGAATATTTAGCCATACCTATCCATAATATACATGAGCTGGCCATTATTAAACAGGTAGTAGACTGATACTTACACACAACTGGGACATCACCCCTCTGCCTAGCCTGTTGGATCCACTGATCCAAGAGCTCCCTCTTTCTCTGTTTCAGGTCAGCATAGTGATGCCTGACCTGCTCACCATTTCAAGGGATGCCAGTGGTACTGGTGAGGCCACGGGCGAGATGGTCCCAGGCCTCTGCTTTATATTGGGATCCATGGTACTGACCCTGCAGCAGTCTCTGGTCATGGTCTTTAACAAGGAGTCCTGCCATGACTTTGGACTCTTGGATGCTCCAGTGCTGCACCCAGAAGCGTGATCCTTCACCCACACTGGCCATAGTGCCTACAGGAGGAAGCTGCAACCAGTTGTGAGATGTATTCACACCTGTGGAGTTTAAATAGGGCTGATTTCCTGGACGTTGCCATGCTTGGACAGTTTTGAAAATGCTAAGCTAAGGGCAAACCTGCTTACCAAAAGTTAGCATTGCTTAAAGGGGTATACCAATGGGCAAACTGATTTAGCTGGCCTACATGTTGCTTACACCTAGTAAGCAGGGGTGTGCAGTGCTTAGCGTTGCTTAATTTTAAATTTGCACACTATTTGCTGTTTGGCATTGATTTATCATTCATTACATGCTATATATGTGTTTGGTATCCATGATTCATGTGTACGTACACTGTATGATGTCCTTGTGTTTATTGGGGGATTTCAACACTTTATTACAATGACACCTCACATCTGGACTTAATACAGTACTCCAGTTCACATATTTATGTTATGTAGCAGGTTATACAACATAAAACTGTATATAAATTCCTTTCACATGTAAATTCTGATTTTCCTATAGTGAGGATCAGTTTGGAGATATACCTCAATCTTATGTACTGCTGTGATGGCTTACTGGTTAACTACTGTGACGATAGTGTACAGAGTCCTGGGTTCAAGACCTGGAAGGGTTGTTTATTTTGTTGCTGGGCAGAACAGTGGCTGCGGTACAGAGTGATTAAGTCACTTTTAAGCAATTGTAAGCGGGTTTGTGCGGGTTTGCTTGACAGTAAGCAATGCTAACTTCCAGTTAAATATGCTTATAGGGAGTTAGCTTCAATATTGCTTAACCTGTGTGCGCATTGCTTACCCCCACGCAAATGGGCTTAAACCCACTTACTACTGCTTACAAGTGCTTACTCCTGCTTACCCCCGCACTGATTTAGACAGAAATGTAACATGGCTGTTGGGAAGGTGGTGGATTTGGACACTCTATGGATTTATCATTCATTGCACATTATACCTTCAGTTCATATCCCTGATTCATGTGTACATATACTGTATGGGGCGGTTGTGTTTTTCTGTGAATTTTACATTATTACAATGACACCTCACATCTGCATTTAATGCAGTACTCCAGTTCACAAATATATGTTATTTAGTAGGTTATACTGCAAAAAAAAATTCATAAAGTGATTTCACATGGAAGTTACTACAGTGTGAATCAAACCGGGAATGACTGCTCGCAAGGCGAATGCTCTAACCACTACACTATTACAATACTGTTTCATTTGCATGTATCTTGATATTTATCTTCTTGTGCCATTTAAGGTACAGTATACGTAGCTAAACAATGGGCAAACCTACGCACCTATGGTTAAATTTAATCTGTTTGATAACATTTTTCTACTGCTGTTTTCTCTTGGAAGGGACAGGTTTCACTTTTTGCTCTGGATTCCTGCATGCATCTGCACATTTGGCAGACATCCTAGCAACCGCCCATACCTCTCAACCTCTTGATGCACATTATCTAGACAAAGCTTGACAACATGCGTTCCAACTACGGGCATATTTTAATTATTGCTCTTACAAACATGGGACAGTTGCTAGAGTAACAGGATTGGTTTTAATATACATTTTCTAACAGATTTTGGTGTCTGACACTCATATGTATGCCATTATTTCACAGCTTCATTCCTAACATCATCCCATGATTTCAGGGTACAACTGGGGTACAGGCCAACTGTATGGGCAACAAATGTGTGGACATTATGCAATGATTTGTACAGTTAGGAGGTATGCAACTTCCTATGAGTGTTCTCGCTCATTGTTATTGCCGAACGGCACTTCCTGAGTGCAGGGGCGTGTGTATTGTGAGAGATCTGCTCTCAGACAAATCCCCTGCACTCATGCATGCTCCATGTCCGTTTAGGAGCAGAGGCAGCGCTCTTTCATTATTATGCATGTTGTGCTGCCGTGCTCCTCCTAAATGGTCGCTTCCATGCAGGAATAAGCTATTCCTGCATGGAACATTACTGAATTCTGGGATACATTTTCACATATGCCTGACAGCAAGGAATACAACCACCAACTTCACATTCAGAGGTATTAACTTCCTATGAAACTAGAAACCTTTAATCATGGAGAAAAACAAGGACAAAAACAAAAAAATAAAAAACAGTATTTGAGCACTTTCTTTCATTAATTAAAGAGCTCAAATACTGTTTTTTATTTTCGTCAATAAAGTATTTGGATCCTTCGAGTCTTTTTCAAAGTTACAACGTTCGCTAACCTTGTGGCAGTCATCTACCACATTAACTTCCTACTTTGGAAAGTACTATTATACACAGCATGTTTAGGACCCTCTAGAAGTGAGACAAAGGAGAACCATTCTCTGCTATTAAGTTAATGGTATTTTTGCAGAATGTTTTTTCTCTGAAGAAAAACAGTACAAAGTGGAATTATTCCATAGTCTGCTAGAGTATCAAGGATTCTATGCTTGTTTCAGTGATGAATTCACTTGCTGCGATATTTGGTACAGTCTACAGAGCACTTCTTCTACTGAGCAGCTGGTAAGAATTAAGCGGTGATCCTGGAAAGCACTGAGGCTGTAAATAATGCGGGCTAACTTAAAGCAAGGAAGGCTTCAGCCTTGTATACATTACTGTTTATGGTGTCTAACCTATGTAAACTATTTTAGCACTTTATACAATGTTTTGTAATAGAGCTCTTACTTGGTAGTTTTGTTTATTTAATACTGCTTATTTTAGTTGTCCTACTACTAGCTCTTGGTACTTTTTTAACAACGTTTTGCACTATCCCTCGTTTTAGTTGAAATGTTTACTTTGTTGACCATTTTGAGTTATTTACCTTGTTGACAGATCACCCCTCTCCAAGAAGAAGGACAGCTTCTGTGACTTTTTTATTAACCATTTTTGTATGTATTCACTTGTTGGTGCAGTTACTTTAAGAGACTGTTCATTATATTTATGTGATCAGTAAAAACTAAATGAAAACATCAGCAAAGCTGGAACTTCCAATGAGTGACCTCTTACACCTCTTGAATCAGAAGCACATGGGATATATGCAAATGACCCTTGCGAACACCAGGTATTTCAGTTAATTGTTTTTTCTGAATGCCCATGACTTGTTTCATTGTTTTAATGGACAATTTCAGGCCAATAAAGCCAAACCCCACTAGCTCTGGATATGCATATTTTTTTCTTTGTTATGACCTCATCAGCACAGCACATGACTTCATTTTAATGGACAATTTCAGGCCAATAAAGCCAAACCCCACTAGCTGTGGATATTTAAGTGAGGATGCTGATGATGGATAAAATACTGCAAAGTAGGCAGCCTTTTCTTTAGCTGTCTTAAACTGATGATAAGATAACTCAGCACTATAACGGAAGATGGCCTACTGTTTAATAGCTGAGAATTTATATTAAGTTAAATGTTTTAATTTTATAGATTTATGTAGCTGTGTGTTATGTCAGTTCACCCAGACTATCTAGTTCAAACTATTCCACAGTTAACCATGCATCATAACTGTCAGGGACAAATCCAGAAATACTCATGGACAAATGCCCCTAACCAGCAATACGTTTTAAATGTTATTGGTACTAACTTGAAAGGTTACAGAATTGAAAAATGTGAATGAACATTTATGAAGTAAAGTATAGTCCACTAAAACTCATTTTTGAGAGATTATAGGAGACGCAGAGCACAGTATTATTTAAAAATCAGGAACATCCCTGAAATTGAAGATAGCTGAGAAGCATGAACTGCATATCTACTTAGTTTCTACACAGATGTCAGATTATGTGTGCATTGTGTCTGGGAGGTTATTATTCAGCCAGTTTTAGGAAGTATGTATGTCTGTGAGGCATTGTAGCTGTGCCTATGTGCTGGCTTCTTGTTTTGCTCATTACCTATCACTTTGGAATATCAATGGTAATAATTTACAAAAGGATCTGTCATTGTCCATGTTGGAGTGAATGACTTGAGATGTACCTCCCTGGACTATATGAAAAGAGACATGGAAGAGCTCTCGGATCATGTGGCCCAGGCAGGTATGACCCTAGCCCTGAGTAGCATCCTGCCTTCGCCCAGAATGATACCACAATATAAGGATAAAATGATTGACTTCAACAATTGGCTAAGCTTATGGTGTCATTCAAAGGGGATCCAGTATCTGTCTGCCTGGGATGACATGACTGACAGACCACGATGCTTTGCCAGAGATGGTCTGCACCTGTCACCCCTGGGATTCAGGTTACTGGCTAAGGCTCTTGCCACCCCTATAGTGCCTTTTTTAGGCAAACTTCAAAGGACAAAACCACCACCGTAACAGGTACAAGCATGCAATATCTGAAGGTAATGCTACTCAATGCTAGAAGTCTAAACCTCAAAATGCACTCTCTCGAGGCACTCCTAAAAATGGAGAACATCGATATCTGTGCAGTAACTGAGACCTGGTTCAAGGTTGCAGAGCGCACCCCTGCAATACCAGGCTACAACTCTTACCACACTTTTCGGCCACCAAACCAGGACCGAAACACTAAAGGTAGAGGAGTGTCAATATTCACCAAGGATATTCACACCACCAGGCTAGTTGGCCAACACAATGTGTCTGAAATTCTCCAAGTGCAACTAACACTAGGTAAGACTGCAATCCAAATTGTAGCTTGCTACAGATCCCCCACCATACCCCAAGATTCTCACTACACCTTTTTAAACATACTGTAAAATATTAAGATAGAACCAAACACCCTAATACTGGATGATTTTAACTACCCTGCCATTAACTGGGAAAACTACTCATGTCCCAACACCTTTGCACAATGGTTCTTGGAATTCATAAATTCCAACGCCCTGGATCAACTAATCCATAGTCCCACCAGGGGCTCCAATATCCTAGACCTGGTCATTACCAACATGGGAAATCAATGCTCCATACCTATGGTCACCCCCTCGTTAGCCAGGTCTGACTATAAGCTAATCACCCTTAACATCCACATCCCACCCCCACCCCCCAGTAAAGAAACTACCATAAAAAACTTCTCCAAAGCCAACTTCATGCTACTCAAGTCAGAAGTGACAAACTTCATGACACCCATGCAGATGGGAACTGAAAGTTCAACTGCTGAATCCTACACTAAGGCACTGTACGAGCACATCCACTCATGCATGAATCGTGCCATCCCAAATAGAACCAAAATGCTCTCATCCACAAAAAGGAAGCCAATCTGGTGGTCCCCTGCCATAAACAAACTTTACAACAAAAGGAAGAAACTTTTGCAGAAAAGAGGAAAATCCCAGGATGCAAAAAACTCCCTTACTAGCCTCAGTAAGAAACTGAGATGCCTCATAAAATCCTCCAAAGCTAGTTACGAAAATAAAATTGCCAAAGATTCCAAAGACAACTACAGAGCATTCTATAACTATGTCAAGAATCTAAATGGCAATGCTCAGATCTGCTCTGAGCTAAAACAGAATGGCATTAAATATACTGATCCGAAGGATATTGCCAATATCCTGGCAGATCAATTCAGTGCCAACTTCACCCTTCTCACCCCTAAATGGCCCATCTCAATACCGGAAGATTGCCAAATTCCAGTAATAACGGCCACACAGGTACAAAACGCACTCTCTAAAGCCAAGAATACAGCATCCATGGGACCAGATGACATCCCGGGCTGTGTACTACATGAACTACAATATGAACTGGCACCTTACCTAAGTGTCATGTTTAATCATAGCCTCACCTCAGGTTTCATGCCCACTGAGTGGCGCAGAGCTACAGTTATCCCAGTCCACAAGGGGGGAATCCACCTTGGATCCCGGAAACTACCATCCCATCAGTCTGACAAGCCTTATCTGCAAGGCCATGGAGCGTATTATCATGGAACTTATAAACAAAGACATTGGCAACCTTCAAACACTGGACCCCACCCAGTTTGGGTTTGTGAAGGGCCGATCTTGTCTCTTGAACCTGATTGACTTCTTTGAATCAGTCTCCAGAGCCATGGACAAGGGTAAGGTGGTCCACACAGCCTATCTAGACCTTGCCAAGGCCTTTGACACCATCCCCACTCTGGAATCATAGATAAACTTACTAAGTTGGGCATTAATCCCTATGTCACCCAATGGGTTGCTAAATGGCTTACTGATAGAACCCACACTGTAAAAGTAGCCGACTCCAAATCCAGCTCCAGACAAGTGACAAGTGGAGTACCTCAGGGTTCAGTCCTGGGGCCGCTCTTGTTTGACATCTACTTCTCTGAAGTACAGGTCAAGACTAAGGGACTCTGGCTAACAAAGTTTGCAGATGACTGCAAACTGGGAGCCATTATTGAATCCCAAATGATGTGGATACTCTACAAAAGGGCCTTACAGAAACAGATGCTTGGTGCCAGAGCCATGGGCTCAAGCTCAATGCCAAGAAATGTATTGTTATCCCCTTTGGGAAAAAACATGTATCCATGAATTACCATAAAGGTGGCAGTACACTAAACACAGAAAGTGTGATAAGAGACTTAGGGACACAGGTGGACAGTGGTCTCACCTTCGATAACCACATCGCCACAACAGTCAGGAAATCCTTCTATGTGGCACACCTCATCATGAAGGGCTTTTCATCCAGAAAAAAGGAGGTCATTGTCCCACTGTACTCATCCCTCATTAGACCCATTGTAGAATACAACGCCCCATTTGGTATGTACCTCTCAAGACATCTGCAACAACTGGAAAGGCCTCAGAAATACCTCACTAAAAGAATCACAGGCCTAAAGCAGATGCCCTATGCTGACCGCCTTAAAAAACTCCAGCTATACTCTGTCGCATATCGTCTACTCAGAGGCGATCTCTGCTTAACATACAAGGCCATGTCAAACCCAGAGCTGTTGGACATGCTACACTTAAAGAAATCCCAATCCCTCAGAGCTACACGCTCCAGGGATCTAAACCTTATCATCACAATAAACAAAACATGCTGGAGGGATAGGTTCCTGACCTAGAGACTCCCCAGTCTCTGGAATAGATTGCCCATACATGTAAAGCAGAGTGCCTCTTTGGACCTCTTCAAGAGGAACCTTGACGATTGGATGGGAGAAAGGAAATTCACCCCAGGGATCACGTCAGTCGCGCTGCTAGACAGGGGTCCAGGAAAGTAAATAATGTGGGAAGAAATAGCCAGGGAATTGTTATGGCTAGGCTTGTATAGGCCCTAGGGCTGATAGCCTAGTACCAACCTATGAACTTATGAACCTATGTTATGGTTAAGTGAGCTGGCCTGTTGCAGACCCTTCCTTGGTAGTTTATCACAGTGTTTTAAGGCTATGTCTGATATACGTATACCTTGAATCAGCAGGCAGCACATTCCACAAAGCCACTGTGTGGGTTCACAGGCCATAAGGTGGATGATGGTTATAAATTGATATCCCAGTCAGAGACAGGCAGGAGCGCAGGCGAATTGCTAGGTTTGTAGACAGACAGGAGTTTTTGGTCACGGGAATGCCCTGACTGACTGGGAACATGTTGTTGTTGTATCTTTCGGCTTTTCCTGGTTAGGGGTCGCCACAGCGGAACTCCGGTCTGCTAATGATTGGCAGTAGATTTTTACCTACCAGGTTGCCAGCCCTGATGCACAACCTTCAATGAAGGTACGCCCATTCACGCATGTCTCCACACAGAAGACGGTTTAGCTGAGAATCGAACAGGACAACGTCTTACTGTGAGGCGACAGCGCTACCGCAGCACCACCTTGACTAAGAACATAATTGTGTAAAATATTTTTTAGTGCTGGATAGGAAGATGGTTGCTACTTGCTGGATAATTAGTTAATATTTTGTAATTTTGTTACATTTAGAGATGTTAGATATTTGTATAGCAGTTAATTTTATTTTTATAAATGAAAACTGCATTTCAGTTCAAATGTTAATATAAATAAAACACTATTATTCTGGGACCATATTTTGGTTGTCTGTTCTTCAGTTTGTGGTTGAAAGTCGGTATCCCACAATTCCATGGTAGTGGGTTTGGTTACATACTTATATATGCAAGTTTTATGTTAATCACTGTACAGATTAGTACCTATTTTTCAAGGGCCTTTGTCCAGATTTTTGATGTTTCCAGGTTGAGAGGTATGATGGACAAGCATAATGCAGAAAAACTTGTCCATGAGGCAAATACCTGTGATATACTTAGCATTTTCCTAGTTGTTGCAAAAATATCTCAATATATAAGATTGTATGTTTTACACAAACCTTGGACTACACAAGGATGCAGGCACTATGCATTACCATAGATTCATGATGTGAATACTCTATGTCAGTCAGTCTTTATGACATGATCCACATAGAAGCAGTCAGTTATCTGTAGGGCAGTCATGTCATGGTACTTTATCTGCTGCGTAACAGCCTAAGCTGTCATCATTGTTGAAATTTGACATAAAGTGCAGCTGGGTCAGAGCCAGTTGTCACAGCCAGCATTCTGTTGATATGCAACTCTGAAATTTCCCACATGCTGTGTGCCTTTGAAAAGCCCCACAATGAGATGATCAAGGTGATGCAAATATCACTATGAATTATTTTTTGACACTTTTTGCCTACATACATTTTGCATGTCATTACTTTCATTAGGTTGTGTGACTTCATTTGCATATTTTTATGTAGCCATTTGCAAGTACTCCATAATGTGCAGTACATGCTGCTGCACTCCTTCATAACCTCATTCTCTGAAATGTGTTGCACGTAACCCTGCAACTTGCTGTTGCAGACTATTCAGTTTGCTTATGAATGCCATCCCTTATTTTGTTTCGGTTGCTCATCTTGCACCCAACAGGAAATAATTGATTCTTCTCCGTGCCATGGTTCATCTATCAAAGGGTTACCTCAATGAACACATATTCCTTCCCTTTCTTGTTTAACATTGACTTTAAATCACTTTATTTTTCTAAAATCAGCAGATATTTTATTCTGAAAATATAATGTTGTACTCTTTATACTCTAATCTCTACTTATTTATATGCTATCATACCAACTTAACTTAATTACAGTTTGATCTAAATATGTGGTTTGTGTTTTTCTGAAGCTTGCTGATAAGAACACAGGAACAAAACTAGGCAAAAATCACAAGGACCATAAGATGTTTAGCCATATACATATTTAATTAGACTCACTTAAAAGTTTATGATTCCCATTTCAAGCACTTAATAGTGCTCACTTCCTAAATTGAGCAGGGTTGTAAAGACAGTTGTGATGAGCATTTGTGTCTACTAATCCATTCATCAAGTGTAGCCTTAAAGGTCGTCAGACTAGTATTTTAACCTGTAGCGGTAGCGTATTCTTTAAGCTGGGAATACTATCTGTCCAGTGAGTCTTGTTTATTTGCTAGTGTTGCTTTATTTCCCTAGTGTGGGTGTTCATAGCGCCACTGGCTTTGTGAAGAAACAGAACGCCAGATAGGACTGGATTGTTCATGGCTCAAGTCCTCAGGGCATTCAGCCTTTAAATTCAGAATGCAAATGGCAATGGCCCAATGATCGAAGTTCCTATTAGCTCCATATCTCTCAGTTGTCCAGATTTTCACAGAATGTCCTGATTTTTGCTTACTTATTTTTGGTCTGTTTGTAAAACAAAGTTTGTGTTTTTCTGGCAAATCAGTGAGGACTGGTCACAAAATAATGATAGGTATTTGAGTTTCATACTTTATATCATTCAGAAAATGCATGCTAAAACAAAATCTTTTATTCCGACAACTATAACAAAATTTAAAGTCTATCCCTATTTTTAGGCCTTTGTCTCCCCCATTACTTTTGGTTTTGTACAGATTTTGTTGTGCTAAGAGGTTGAGAGGTATGGTTGGGACTCACTCTTGACATTTCCTTGAGCAAGCCACTCTGATCAGTTTAATAAGCTATCAAAAAGCGTAGCATTGCAGTACTACTTCAGTGAATTTTTAGATCCTAACAACATTATGTCCATCATCAGTCAAGTAGCAACTCTGTACTAAGCCTGATGAAAGGTGAGGTCACATTCTGCTGAGAATCAGCTGATTCTGTACTTCACAATGCTGTTGCATTTTTGATACACTGGTGAATTCTCACATGGGCATTTCATATTAACTCACACCACTAATCTGTAGAATGTGTCTACTCACATGAAGATATTACTCATTATCAGGGATCTTTCCTTAGAAAAAAAACTATGACTCTGTGTCGTAGTCTGACTTTTTTTAAAGATGGTCCCTATCTCAAATCTCAGTTTTTTTAAAGCAGTTTTTCTAGCAGGGCTGCTCTTACCAAAAGCACATTTGAAGAACTAGTGTGTGACACAAACAACGGTCTGCGACAAAGTCATCTCTTCTTATCAATCTCTTGACCGATGGGAGTTATAACTTCCCTTAATTAATAAATTTTCTGATTACTCATTTAATCCCTTAATCCACTGAGGGTCACCTGGGGAGCCAGAGTGTATTCTGACACTCAGTGAGTGCACAGCATACAGGATCTTACTGAATGGAGCACCAAACTATTTCAGGATACACACATACACACGCACACAGACACACACACACATGCACACACATGCACATGCACGCACACACACAAAATCTCACATGACATGCACACATGGATAATTTATTTAATCACCATTTCACCTTCAGTGCATCTTTGGGATATGGAAGGAAGCAGGAGCACCTGATAAAATCCAGATGGACACAGGGAGGACAAACAGACTTTGCATAGAATCCACAACTGAAGACAGAACTGAACTGGAGCTTGATTTGCTGTAAGACTCAACACTGCCAAATTTAAATTCTCCCCACAACAGGAGCTTTAGAACTTACCTCACTGCTGTTAAGCAATGGCAAATGTTGGTTAAGGCTTTTCTTTCTTTCTTTCTTTTTACCTAAAGGATCTCACTGAGGGATCCCAGTGAAGAAATTCATGTATTAATGTTTCATGCAAGTGATTATATTTTTCAGACTACAAAAGAAGAAAAAAAAACATTGTCTGTTGAAATGAAACTATATATCCTGTAGTCATAGCTGCTAGCACCTCTGACAGCACTTTGCTATTTTGGTTCTCCCTGAGAGCTTGCATTTTGCTAGAAAAAGAAATATCAGTTGAGGTACTGGTACTTACATATTATCACAACCAGATTTTTGCGATAATACCACTTTCTTTGCCATGGGTAATTTAAACCAGAAATATAAGCAGAATCACACAGGCAATGTTATCTTAAAAAAAAACTTTGTTTAGGTAGGAATAGCAGTGTAATATTTGAAAAATGAAGATTTGTTTGAAGCCGTTCCCAAAATCATGTCACTCATACTACATTTTCAAGTCCTGTTATGTGTTAGGCACGTTCCAAACAGTAAACCAGCGACTGAACAATCCACAAGTATGCTGCCATAAAACATCCACTAAACAGTCCAACAACAGTAAGTAGTATCCACAAGGATAACACCATCTGAATCCAAAAAATAAACCATTATTGTCAACGACTCCAAAAAATTTATTATCGGACTGCCACTTAACAGAACAGCATCATTGTACAAGTACTTCATAAAGTGTGCACATACATATTCGCTTACTTATTCTCCTTAACTTCAGTTCTATTCAACAGTTTGCAACAATAAATCCAACAATTTACCAGAAAAGATTTGCAGGTCTCTGTGCCTTATTCTCTGAAGAAAGTATTGTACACTTATAAGTAATCCATGTTGCAGAACAGCAGAAGTTCAACCAAACATTTCCCAGGTGTCCTTCTTTCATTTTCTGCGGCAAGACAGCAGTGTGACCAACTTTACAGTACTTAGTTTCACTTCTCCTTCTCCACGTTGATTTACCTTACCAAATGTAAGGACAAACTAAGTCATACCCATTGAAAACATCAAATTCCACCTTAACACAACTCCCACTATCCGTTTTTAGGCAAACAAACATATTATCGCAACCGCAAAAATCTGGTTGCGATAATACGTAAGTACCGAGGAACTTCACAGGTACAACAAGAACAACAGCAAAATTAATGATGGCTGTGCAACTTGTTAATTAAATGTAGAAGTTTAATTTACAGACTCAATTCCTAGTGTCTTTTGAAACTCAGCTACATAAAACAAAACTGCATTTTAGGTAACGCACACTTTGAGCTAAAATATATTGACAGTGACAGGTCTTTTTAACAAGGTTTTACAGCACCTACCTGTTTTAATAAGACATACCTTAGGATGTTACCCACTTCCTTTTACAAAAGGGAATGAGTTCAGGATTGACAAATAGAGACATGCAGTCACAGAGGTTGTGTGAAAATCTAGAACTTAAGTCATTAGGATTACGGATTTGCCTTTCATGACTGAAATGTATTTTTGAAATGAGGTCCTCATGGTTGCTCTTCAGACATAATAAAGGCAGTTGAATAAGTCAGTGGTACATACTCAGCAGATGATAATCATGGCAAGGTGTTGCCCCCATCAAAATATGACTTAGGGAGCTACAGATGTAAATAACTTTAACAGCAAGTTTCTGTGCTTTACTTTCTCGTAAGTATGGTTTTCCTGACCTGTGTTGTCATTTACTTTGTGGTCTCATGTTCACTGAGATTCTGGTAAGTCAGATATATTTGTTTATTTTTTTTTTTTTTTACAGGGCAAGCTGAACATAAATAACCTGTTGGGTAACTAAGATGCCTTCAGTGGTCTCCTACTTATTTGGTATTTATTTCAGTTTAGTGAACTGGGTCATTTAATGTTTCATTCTGTTTACAATTTGTAGACCTTCCTTTCAGCTGGACTGCAATAAATGAAGTGATATGTTTTAGTTCACCCATTTGGAATCAGACTTTCATATTCTCTATATTCATTAGTGAGACTTGAGGTGAGGCAGAGCCTTTACCTGCTAGAAAAAGCACAGAAATATAACTCAAAAGGCAGTTAAAAACTAATGGATGAGATTACTCCTGAGCTTTAGATGGGGTACTACCCTGTAAACAAAGTCAGGCCACTGGTGTGCCACTTAACAGTGTATCATGTAATTCAGTGACATGCCAGCCCTCAGATTTATACAATGATGGTTATAGCCAGGAAAGTATAATGGCATTCAAAATAAAATGTAATTGTCTGACAAGCATTCAGAACTCAGAAAGCACTATTTATTTTATTTTTATAAAGATTATAAATATATATTTTATTTTTATAAGGAATAAAGGGAGACTAGGTACAGAAGTGTACATGAAAAGAGTGGCTGCCCTGCTTGGTGAATTATTATTTCTGAGATAGCATTATGAGTAATCCTTGATTTCCAACATTAAGGAAGTATGTGTTAGGTGTGACGGCTGCCATTTTGCAACTGTCACTGAGCGCAAAAAGCTGTCTTGTCAAATTATGCAGTAGTGGGGGAAGATTCTCATTCCCCAAGATGCAGTGACCTCATAGATGATTACAGTAAGTAAAGAGGCGCAGAAACTAAAATTCTTGTATGAAAGGAGTTGTGATGATGTGGTTGCCCTCATGTGCTCTCAAGACCTGAATTCCACCATGAAAATATTAACTAATTTTTTTAAGTATGAGTGGAATTCTTAATCTTTTCACTCATAGGCATGGAATATTATTTGAATTAAGAGTCAGTGAGTCAAATAATTGAGGGTAGGAGTGTATGACATTACTACATTAACAGTGTAATTACCCCGGGGAAGACAATGTTGCAGGCTGCACTGCTGAAGTTAGAATTAGCATTCTTTTTGCTTTTGCATGAACTGAAAACTGAGTGCAGCAAAAGTAACCTGGTTTTGGAGGTAAGCATGTGAATTCCTGATCACTGGTCTTTTTGCGTTGGTATTCTGGACATCTAGAAGGGGTTATGAGGGGCATTCTACTGGTTTAACTGTGTTGAAAATGCTTGACAAGTGCAATGGGACATAAGTGAAACTTAATTGTGACTATTCTTTGGGGCTAAAGTGCAAGCTGGAATGAAAACCACTTTAGAAAACCTTGGTAGCAGTAACCATTATTAAAACAATAAAAAAGTGGTATTCAAAAAAAGTACTGTACATTGTGCTAGTTATTATTGTAGAGGAATACAAACGAACAACATTTGATATATGTTTAAGTGAATAGCTAATACTGTACATTGTACTAGTTGTTCATTTGCGAGGAATACAAATTAACATTTGATATAGGTTTACGTGAATGATTAATAGTATTTATCTCTCTGTGTTATTTAATTGTAATGGATACTGCCTTCTAACAGTTATCTAAATTAAGCAGAAACGTTTTACAGTGCGGTGCTGATGGTAAAGAGAAGCTACAAAAGTTCTTTTTGAAGCTGCTAAAAGCTTATTCATTTGAACTTCTTTTAGTAGCATTACTTATTCTTGCTGTACAAAACCTTGGTTGAATTTATTCAGACAAAGCTGCAAAATAATAATGGATATTCTGCATGAATAAAGATGGCCCCCTGTCCTCTTTGAGTCATTAATAATCAATACAAGGGGCGAAACTGTTCCCATAACTGTTTATAGGATCTATATTAAGTTACCGAAAAGCTGTTTTATCAAACGGCTTTTCACTGACCCTTAAAAGTCGAACTGTCATAATAGGGAAAACCAGAATGAGCGAATTCTTTCCCTGGGAAAGAAATTGCTAGCCCTACCATGAACTACACACTACTTTAAACATAACAAAGTGGGGGACTTCGCACCCCACACCCCCCAATGTGGGGGGCTGTGCCCCCCCAACTAAATATACCAACTTCGAGATTGCACTACAGTGGGGAAAAGGGCAAACTCACAAGGATGGCCAAGTGGTTTCTTTCCAAGGGAAAGAATTCGCTCATTTGGGTGTTCGCTATTATAAAAGTTCAATTTTTACAGGTAGATGAAAAGCCGTTCGATATAACGGCTTTTCAATAACGTAATATACACCCCTGTTTATAGCTATACAACTGTCACTTTCTGAGTCTAACTCATTTTTAACTCAACCCTTGACTGTCAACACAATGATCAACCAAAACATCCTCTTATTTTATGTAATATGGAAGAAGCAAGATAACTCATACGGATAAAACTTTGGCTTTGTTGGCTGAACATTGAGTTTGTACAACGTTAGATTAGACAGAGCAAGTAAAAGCTTCCTAAACTGTAGCAGGTGACATCAGTGAGCTCAAGATAAATGATCAAAAATATTAACACAATTTTAAGAGTTACGTGAACTCAGCAAGATAAAAATGAGGAATAATTAAAATTGTTGGAGCATGCTTAAGCTGTGATACAGACTAAAGCAAATGTTACTGGAAAAGAACAAAGCTCTCAGAAGTAAATTCAACAACCTGGAGCTTAGATATAGATATAGATATAGATATTACAACCTAAAAACCTAAGAATTGCAAGTGTCCTGGAATGTTAGGATCCAAATCAACCCATAGCAGGCAGACTACCTTTAATACCCTTAATATATGGTATTTTCAATAAACATATATATGTTAAGTTGTCAATCTCGCCTTCATTCTTGCTGGATGGGTTCGGAGCCGATCCTCGGCTCCGACTCGGCACTTGCTTTAGCTTGAGAACTCCTTTTACCAGCTCGAGGCAACCCTATATCCCATGATGCAAGGCGGAACTACCCCAGATCTCGTTTGCCGCTTAGCGAAAGAGGTCTCCTTTGCCAGCTGAGGTAAGTGATTTTCTTGGTAAAATCAGAAAAGCTTAGTTAGGGTTTTATTTTCCCCTTTTATTCATAGTATAGTCTGTAGTGAATTACAGCCCACCCTATTCCCTTGTTTTTCAAACTTTTATAACCTTTAGTGTAAAGTTTTAGTTAGGCCTAAAACCCCAGTTGTTAATCCTTCCTGTGTGTTGTGTGTAGGGGATTAATTTTGTGTGCTTGTTGGGGTTTGTGTGTGTTACTTCCTCCTAGGATATGTCTAGGGAAGGCAAGGTCTCAGGCTTCAAGAAGTGTGACTCGTGCTGTCAGAAAATGTCTCTGACAGACGGTCACACTTCTTGTGTTTATTGCCTGGGGCCTTTGCACCTGCAGGACTCCTGTGCTTTGTGTCACTCTTTTAGCCAGAGAGTCCTGCAGGAAAGGAGGAATAAGCTTATCCTCCGTGGCTTACTTAAGCCAGAAGGTTCTCCCTCTAAAGCAGGGTCTGGGAAACCTTCTAAGCCACCGAAGGCTCAGGCTTCAGTATCCAAGCCTCCTCCGGTGGCTCCGGCTGGTACCGATGTATCTACCATAAAAGTAGTAGGTTCGGCACCGGCTGGTTCCGATACCTTGTCTACTGTGGCCTTGTCGGCTCCGGCTGGAGCCGACACCTTATCCAGCATCGGAGCCGAGAAACCTTCGGCTCCATCTGGAGTTCAGGGGACTTCGGCTCCGATGGCTTCGTCCCGAAGAGATCTCGGTCCCCTTACTGAGTATTCACTCGGCTCCGGGGTCTCCTCTTTTGTCGGAGCGGAGCCATCGGAGCCGATCTTCGAGATCTTCCAGGCTGTCTGACCACGACTTAGAGAGGGTGGTAAGCAGGCTGTTGAAGTCTCAGGCACTGGCCCAAATGCTCCATAGCCCGTCTCAACAGACTTCGGCTATAGCCTCACCCCTTGAACTTCCTCCTCCGACTCCACACCAGAGTTCGGAGCCGGAGCTTCTCGGGACAGCGACTGTTTCGATGCCGGAGCCGATACATCCTTCGGCTCCGTCGTCCTCGGCTCCGATCTCCTCCTTGAGGCCTTCCTTGGAGGGATCCAGTCGTCGGGTTTCCATTGTCGGCTCCGAGGGGGCTAGTGGCATTGGACCCTTGTCCGACCCCGCTCTCCCTCTCGGGGCTTCGGCTTTGGTAAGCTCGGCTCCGACATCGGCCTCGGTGCCTTCCCTCTCATTGGAGCCGGGAATTCCTGTTTGCTCGGAGCGGGGATATTCCGGCCTCCCGGGGAGGGGAGCCTTTGAGGTGATGAGGAGTGTCCTGGCCTCTGAGCCTGGTCAACGGTCCATCCCTCTAGCTCCTCCCTCATCAGTGCCTGCAGACGCCTCTTGCCAGCCTCTTGCTCTCAGGCCCAGGGATCCATCGCCCCAGGTTTCCCCACTGGGAATTTCCTCCTCTTCCGAGGTTTCTCCTGATCCTGCAGGGGAACCCCCTCGGAAGAGGACGTGTAAGAGGAAACACACAGACTCCTCTGAGTCTACTACATCTGATACCGACTTAGATGAGTCGGAGGGTTCCCCACGGTCCCCTCTGAGGATGTCTCCTTTTCAGACATCCTTGAGCTCCTCAAACAGAGGGGAATTGGCCCTCCATTGACCCCTCCGAGGATGAGTCGGTATACCTGGAGGCTTTGGATCCCGACCCTCCACCTCCTGGGTGTCTCCGCCTTTCGACCCACTTATGCAGGTAGTGGCTCGGAAGGTGTGGGCGGCTCCATATTCTGTGGAACCTGTCCCCAGGAGACCATCCAAATTCATCACGGCCCCTTCGGACAAACAGTTCCTTTCCAAGGGTGTCTCTGTGGATGCTATGGTGGTGGCGGCGGTCACTAAGAAGGAACTGGCGGATCCTTCAGTACCTGTCCATCCTCCTAACAAGGATTCTAGGACCATGGACAGGTATGGAAAGCGGATGTTTTCTTCAGCGACCTTTGCTATGCGTTCGCTGAATTATCTTTGTCACTTCACCAGGCTTCAACGAGATATTCTCAAGGAACTGGGTGAAGTAGTCCAGGATCCTTCTGCTGCTGGGGCTCAAGAAAAGATTGCCTCACAGTTTGCAATCCTGAATTCCATATCTAACTCCTCCATGAGGCTCATATCCTATGCGGCCGATGGAGCGAGCAGGGCCGCAGGCACAGGAGTTGCTCTTAGACGCCAAGCCTGGATGCGGCTTTGTAATTTTGCGGACCCATTAAGGCGTCCTTCACTAATACCCCTTTGATGGTTCGGCTTTGTTCGGACCTCAGGTGAAGGATACCTTGACCAGGTGTGAGCAGGATGGTAAAACTCTTTCTGCCGTTGGAGTCCAATTTTCCACTCCTTCTAGACCATATCCCAAGGGTCAGAAGGGGGGGAAGATGTGGTTCCGTAAAGCCCAAGGAGCTACACCGGACGCATGTGGTCAGTTTACCCCCAGAGGCAGAGGGGGTAACAATAATAGATGCCGCCCTAGAGGCAGGGGGGGTCCTCAGAACCAGGGCAACAGGGAGTCTTTTCCTGAGAAGCCCTTTCAGCATCCCTGAGGTGTTGCCCGACTGTCCACCCTTGGAGGCAGTCGGGGGAAGGATTTCACTGTACCCAGTAGCCTGGCAATCCCTATCACAAGAGATGTGGGTACAGTCGATCATATCCGAGGGTTACAAAATCCCCTTCGAAAGGTTTCCCGTACCTCTACAATCCCTTCCAGACATCTCACCCGGTCAAAGGGATTTGGCAGAACAGGAGGTTTCAAAGCTCCTAGAAAAAAGAGCCATCCAGACGGTGCCGGCAGACCAGGTAGGATCCGGCGTCTACTCGAGATTTTGGTCCCCAAAAGGACGGGAGATTGGAGACCAATATTAGACCTGAGCAATCTAAACAGATTTGTCAAGAAGGCAAGATTCCGGATGGTCACGCTTCAGTCCATTCTGCCATTTCTGGGCAAGGACAACTGGATGTGCTCTATAGACCTTCAGGATGCGTACTATCACATAAAGATTCACAGACGCTCCAGAAGGTTTCTCCGCTTTCGGCTAGGGACCAGTCATTACCAATTCAGAGCACTGCCCTTTGGCCTCACTTCAGCCCCCAGAGTGTTTACCAAATGCATGGCAGTGGTCACAGCTCATCTGAGACGTCAAGGATTCCAGGTGTTTCCCTACTTGGACGACTGGCTCCTCTCCGCCACCACCAAGTGCCAGCTTCTTCAGTCCAGAGACTACACTCTACAGCTTTGCAGGAGTTTGGGAATTTCAGTAAATTTCGAAAAATCTTCTCTGCTGCCTTGCCAATCTATCACCTTTATAGGCGCAGAATTAAACACCGTCAAAATGTTAGCCAGACTAACAGATCAAAGAATTCTGGACATCCAAAAATTTGTTCGGATTCTATTGCAAAGCAACAAGATCAAAGCCAGATTTATACTAAAGGTTCTAGGTCTTATGGCTGCGGCCATTGTTCTTCTACCACTGGCTCGCTTCCATATCCGTCTTCTGCAGTGGATGCTATTCACGCAGTGGTCGTACCACAGTCTCCCGATGAGGCACGAAATCTTAGTCACACAGTCGTGCAGAGCTCATCTGAACTGGTGGATATCTTCCCCTCTTCTTCATCAGGGCCGACCCTTTATTCCCCCTCCTCCAGTTGCCACAGTCACTACGGATGCCTCTCTGATTGGGTGGGGGGGGCATTATCAGGGCAGGATGGTCCACGGGACGTGGCAACCCATAGAATACCATCTGCACATAAATGTCCTGGAGATGAGAGCAGTGCTTTTAACGTTGCAAGCCCTCAACGACTTTCTTCCCACGGGGACTATTGCAGTACAAACGGACAACATGTCCGTGGTCTGGTACATCAACAAACAGGGCGGGACAAGGTCCTATCCGTTATGTCGAGAAGCTCTCAGACTTTGGCAATGGGCGATCTCTTCTCAGCGGTTTCTGATAGCAACGCACATCCCCGGCAGGTCCAACCTATTGGCGGACAGGCTGAGCAGATCCATTCTGATGCCTCACGAGTGGTCTCTCAATCAATCTGTAGTGGATCAGATATTTCTGAAGTGGGGCACTCCTTGTTGCGATCTTTTTGCTACTCCTCAAAACAACAAGTGCCCGATTTTTCACTCTCTTTCCCTTCCAGGCCAACCCTGAGAGACTCTCTAACCCAGGATTGGCCCCGGGACTTCTGTATGCTTTTCCTCCCTTTCCCTTGATTCCACAAGTCATTCAGAAAGCCACCGTTTGAGAGCCAAGTTGATCGTCATTGCCCCATATTGGCCTCAACAAATTTGGTTTCCATCTCTGCATCGTCACCTTCTGGTGCAGCCCTGGCATCTGGACCCAGTTCCGGATCTTTTGATCCACCAGTCGGGTCAGCAGCACCGGGCCATTCATTCTCTCTACCTCACTGCTTGGTTGCTCC